>NC_064925.1:523325110-523332610 GCF_023897955.1 Schistocerca gregaria | reverse complement strand
AATTCTAAACTCAGATTGGAATGTATACCGCAGAGACAGGCTGGGCAGTGAAGGGGGAGGCGTGTTTATAGCGATAAAAAGTGCAATAGTATCGAAAGAAATTGAAGGAGATCCGAAACATGAAATAATTTGGGTGAAGGTCACGGTTAAAGCAGGCTCAAACATGGTAATTGGATGTCTTTATAGGCCCTGTGGCTCAACAGCTGTTGTGGCAGAGCAACTGAAGGAAAATTTGGAAAATATTTCAAGTAGATTTCCCGACCATGTTATAGTTCTGGGTGAAGATTTTAATTTACCAGATATAGACTGGGAGACTCAAATGTTTATAATTGGTGGCAGCGGCAAAGAAACCATTGAAATCTTTTTAAGTGCATTATCTGAAAACTACCTTCAGCAGTTAAACAGAGAACGGAATCATGGCAATAACAATTTAGACCTTCTGGTGACTAACAGACCCGTACTAGTTGAAACAGTTAAGGCAGAACAGGGAACCAGCGATCATAAAGAGGTTACTGCATCAATGATTTCAGCCGTAAACAGAAATATTAAAAAAGGTAGGAAGATTTTTCTGTTTAGCAAAAGTGACAAAAAGCAGATTTCAGAGTACTTGACAACTCAACACAAAAGTTTTATCTCAAGTCCAGATAGTGTTGAGGATCAGTGGACAAAGTTCAAAAGCATCGTACAATATGCATTAGATGAGTATGTGCCAAGCAAGATTATAAGAGATGGAAAAGAGCCACCGTGGTACAACAACCGAGTTAAGAAACTGCTACGGAAGCAAAGGGAACTTCACAGCAAACATAAAGATGGCCAAAGCATTGCAGACAAACAAAAATTACATGAAGCGAAATGTAGTGTGAGGAGGGCTATGCGAGAGGCGTTCAATGAATTCGAAAGTAAAATTCTATGTACTGACTTGGCAGAAAATCCTAAGAAATTATGGTCTTATGTCAAAGCAGTAGGTGGATCAAAACAAAATGTCCAGACACTCTGTGACCAAAATGGTACTGAAACAGAGGATGACAGACTAAAGGCCGAAATACTAAATGTCTTTTTCCAAAACTGTTTTGCAGAGGAAGACTGCACTCTAGTTCCTTCTCTGGATTGTCGCACAGATGACAAAACGGTAAATACTAAAATAGATGACAGAGGGAGAGAAAAAACATTAAAATCACTCAAAGAGGAAAGGCCGCTGGACCTGATGGGATACCAGTTCAATTTTACACAGAGTATGCGAAGGAACTTGGCCCCCTTCTTGCACCAGTGTACCGTAGTTCTCTAGAAGAGTGCAGCGTTCCAAAAAATTGGAAAAGGGCACAGTTCATCCCTGTTTTCAAGAAGGGACGTTGAACAGATGTGCAGAACTATAGCCCTATATCTCTAATGTTGAACAGTTGTAGAATTTTGGAACACATATTATGTTTGAATGTAATGACTTTTCTGGAGGCTAGAAATTCTGTAGGAATCAGCATGGCTTTCGAAAAAGACGATTGTGTAAAACCCAGCTCGCGCTATTCATCCACGAGACTCTGAGGACCATAGACATAGGTTCGCAGGTAGATGTCTAGTTGTTTCTTGACTTCTGCAAGGCGTTTCATACAGTTCCCCACAGTCACTTAATGAACAAAGTAAGAGCATATGGACTATCAGACCAATTGTGTAATTGGATTGAAGAGTTCCTAGATAACAGAATGCACCATGTCATTCTCAATGGAGAGAGTCTTCTGAAGTAAGAGTAACCACAGGGAGGTGTTGTAGGACCATTGCTATTCACAATATATATAAATGCCCTTGCGGATAACATTATTAAGTTCACTGAGGCTTTTTGCAGATGATGCTGTAGTATATCGAGAGGTTGTAACAATGGAAAATTGTACAGAAATGCAGGAGGATCTGCAACAAATTGACGCATGGTGCAGGGAATGGCAATTGAATTTCAATGTAGACAAGTGTAATGTGCTGCAAATACAAAGAAAGAAAGATCCTTTATCATTTAGCTATAATATTGCAGGTCATCAATTGAAGGCAGTTAATTCCATAGATTATCTGGGAGTAGGCATTAGGAGTGATTTAAAATGGAATGACCATATAAAATTAATCATTGGTAAAGCAGATGCCAGACAGATTCATTGGAAGAATCCTGAACACAAAGGAAGTAGGTTTAAAGTACATTTGTTCGCCCACTGCTTGAATACTGCTCACAGGTGTGGGATCCATAACCAGGTAGGGTAAATAGAAGAGATAGAGAAGATCCAAGTGCGGTTCATTACAGGATCATTTAGTAATCATGAAAGCGTTACAGAGATGATAAATAAACTCCAGTGGAAGACTCTGCAAGAGAGACGCTCAGTAGCTCGGTATAGGCTTTTGTTGAAGTTTCAAGAACATACCTTCACTGAGGAGTCAAGCAGTATGTTGCTCCAAAAAATGTTCAAATGTGTGTGAAATCTTATGGGACTTAACTGCCAAAGACCAGCCGCACAGTCCATGACTACAGCACCTTAGACCGCTCGGCTAATCCCGCGCGGCTATGTTGCTCCCTCCTATGTATATCTCGCGAAGAGACCATGAGGATAAAATCAGAGAGATTAGAGCCCACACAGAGGCATACCGATAATCTTTCTTCCCACGAACAATATGAGACTGGAATAGAAGGGAGAATTGATAGAGGTACTCAAGGTAACCTCCGCCACATACTGTCAGGTGGCTTGCGGAGTATGGATGTAGATGTAGATTTGCTCGAATTGTTGTCTAGCAATCCGAGAAAACAGCTTCCTAGGCATCCTATATTAGACGAGCAGATAGTACACAAAACTGTGTGCATCATGTTGTTTTTGTTGATTCACTGTCAGGCTATAAAATTAAAGATTTCAGATTGGATCTATTTACATGGCTAGATTTTATTGCTTCATTTGTATCTTTTCTCTTTGAGTGTTCTCCATATATGAAAAAAATGTCAACTTAATTCATCTGGATGCAAAAGGTGCAGACCCAAAGTTAAAGCAATGGTAACAGCCTGTTATTGACATAACTGGCTACTATAGCCCTCAGTCATTACCTGAGAATCATTTCTCGCACATGTTCTGGAACAGTACAAACTGATTACAGAGCTTTGGCATGATGAGCAACAAAGAACAACTCTGCAGCCACTTGACGTTGACCAGCTACAATGTCGTCCTGTGCCAATTTGGCACGGAGCAGCAAGCGATCATCTCATCGGTCTTCTCCCACCAGTTGTGAACTCTCAAGAGTACTTCCCGTACAAGTAGTTGCTCAATTAGCATCACAAGACTAAGCGCACCCTGTTCCAGTCATCTCACCAAGAAAAATTCCTAGCAGCACTTGAAATTGAACCCAAGTCCTGTGCATGAAGAGTCAGACTATTCAGCTACAGAGATGGGAACTAGTGGAACCTAATTACGTCTAAAAGCTGCAATATTGTTCTGGTATTTTTCCTCTAGTTTTGTAGGCTCAACACAATATTCACTTAAATCATATAGTCGAAAAAGGGGTTTAAAATCCACAAAATCTGAATACATTTAGGACTAAAGATTAATTATTTTACTGCAATATAATTTCTGTTCTGAAATAAATGGTTGCATTAAGTTTCAGCATAAATTCTATAATGACTACGACATTACAAAAGAAAACTGAGTGACAAAAGTGCTGGCCAGTGCTTACCTTCAGGAGAAATGTGAAATCTTCCGCCACTGTCCTAGCTTTTGGGACTGATAGTTCCAGTTCCTTCCTTGGTGAGGAGAGGGGGATAGTTTGCAAAAGTTCAAAAAGGAAGCACATGTCAAACAGACCCCAGGATGAGAGGAATCCTCCAGTTGTAAGGAAGTGGGGAGACAGAGGACTCATCCTGGGCACTGAATGAATTGATCTTCTTTAACTTTTCCCAATCCATCCCTCTTATAGAACCATAGTTCAAAAGCTAGGATAGTGTTTGTAATTTCATATATATCTGCCAGCAGCAGTGACATTTCTCCTGAAGATAAACAATGGCCAGCAATTTTCTCTCTCAATTTTATGGTTTTCTTGAAAAATTGTTTACTTTAGGAATAGTTACGCAAGATAATTTCTGTCATGACAGGTTATCACTGATATCTTGTCTATAAACTACCCTGTAAAAGAATAGTATTTATTGTAAACTTCTGTGCACTCACTTCATCCATAAGACTTGCAACTTCAGCTTTGCACCTTATATCTGTATCCAGTAGGGTGGAAGTACAATGCACATTATTCCCTGAAAATGCTATGCCAACAATTGCTCCAGCCTTTGAACACTTCTTCTCATCATTTGTTACAAAATGGAACTGATTAAAAAATCCACCTCCAATTACAAATTGTTCTGGCTGCCTGTGAAAAGAAACAAATATTAATGTGTGTGATAGAAGCAAGAACAAAAATTAAATTGCATTATTTTAGCAAAAGGAAATAATGCACGGTCTCTATAAACAATTGTTGCAGATGGTGGTCTCAAATGATTTACATAATCCATAAACAAATACTCGAACTTTGTGTGTTCAACTCTAAAACATGTTTTGTAAGGTAGTATGTTTGCACATGATGTACCTCGTATATATTTTGTTGCATTTTACTCTCTCTTGTTCTCTGTCTAAGTTGCATTCACATTTGAGTTAATGGTGACTAGTTTTGAACAAATATGTTCAGTTTCAAGCTATTACTAGAGTCATTCTAATGTGATTAATGAGCTAATTTCACAGTTTAATATTTGTACATTTTGAGCCTCTCAGCAGTTCACAATCAACATTCTCTGCCTTAAAAATGAACAAATACTATTGGATCTAGTCAACATTAACAGAAATGTAAACATAATTAATCGTAAGACAGGAAACTAAAGAAATAAAATTAATTAAAGTTGCTGTTCCTCCTCCTGACAAAACAATGTCAGAGTTCCACAAACTGTATTGTATATGTGATATGGCATGGAAAGTCTTTGGTGGAGTATAAATAATTTGGAGTAAAGGTAACAACTATCTGAATAGCTGAGTAGATCTTGCACAAATCCTTTTTCAGAGCCATAGAATGTCATGTACAACAAAAAGACTGTCACAAATAAAGTTTTCGGGCAGTAAGGCCTTTGTCAAAAATAGATGACAGACAAATACAAGGTGTAGTTGGAAAGTTTGAGGAATGGTTCTGCTACTGCTTACTGGTTTGGCAGGCAGGTACACAAAAGGTGGGGAGTGAGTCATTGCCTTGTCCTTGAATGCTCTCTGACAGAAAACTGTGTTTCTTTTATTCAGTTCATTGTGGAAGCTGACTGAGTGCGAGTCTGTTAGGGCTTGTTGCCAGATTCTGTCTACATGATTATTGGACGTAAAAACAGAGCAACAAGTTTGTATGAAATTTTGTTTTAAAACCAGGTAATCAGCTTCTGAGACTTACGAACTATTAAAAACAGCTTTTGGAGATAACTGTATGAGACAGTCAAATGTTTTTGTCTGGTTCAACAGATTTAAAAATGGCCATGAATCATTAGATGATTAATACAATCTGGCTGTCCTTCCACCTTAAAAATGAATGAAAATGTTGTGAACGTTTACGATTACTGTGCTCTGGTCGTAAACTTACAATTAGGGAGATGGTTTCTATGCAGTTCTATCAATTTTAACTGAAGATCTGAACATAAGTCGAGTGCCTGCAAAATTCATTCCAAAAGTGTTGTCAAGTGACCAGAGACAATATTGACTTGACGCGTACCAAGATCTGATTAATCAGACTAAAAATGTCCCAGATTTGTTAAACAGGGTAATTACAGGTGATGAATTGTGGGTATATGGATATGTTCCTGAAACCAAAGTGCAGTCTCCACAGTGGAAGACTCCAGAATCACGACTGATAAAAGCACGGCAAAATCGGTCGAAGGTGAAGACAAAGTTGGTGATTCTTTTCGATTCTACCTGTATTATTAATTGTGAATTTACCCCTGGAGGACATACAATTAACCAGTATTACTACAAATGTGTCTTTGAGCGTTTGCATGAAAAGATGTGGAATAAAAGGCCTGCATTGTGGAAAGACAGGAGTTGGGTGCAGCACCATGACAATGGTCTGGCTCATTGTGCCTTCACCAACGTTGAATATTTGACCAAATTCAAAATTCCTGTGCTTCCACAACTGCCATATTCCCCTTATTTGACCCCTGCGGACTTCTACCTGTTTCCTAAACTGAAATTTTCACTGAAAGGGAAGCAATTTGACTTGATTGAAGACATCCAGGCCAATATGGACAGCGACCTTAACATACTTCAAGAAAAAGTTTCCAGGAATGTTTCCAAACACACACACACACACACACACACACACACACACACACACACACACACACACACACACAACTGCAGTCTCAGGCAACTGACGGCCACATTGTGAGCAGCAGCACTAGTGCAGGATGGGAATGGTGACTGTGTGGGGGTAATGAGGAGGCTGGGGCAGGATGGGGGAGGGATAGTAGGGTAGCAGTGGCAGACAGTGCAGTGCTGCTGGGGAGCACACGGGGATGAGGGGAAGAGAGGGTTGGGCAGCTATGTGGCTATGTGGAGTCGGGAGGTTGGACGGGAGAGGTGGGGAGGAGAGCAAAAAAGAAGTGAAGTAAAAAGACTCAGTGCAATGGTGAAATGAAGGCTGAGTAGTGCCAGAATGGAAACCGGGGAGGGGCTGGATGGGCGAGGGCAATGACTAACGAAGGGTGAGGCCAAGAGGGTTAGGGGAATGTAGGACATATTGCAGGGAAAGTTACCACCTGTGCAATTCAGAAAAGCTGGTGTTGATGGGAACGATCCGTATGGCACAGTCATTGAAATGAAGAACGTCATGTTTGGCATCGTGTTCAGGACAGGGTGGTCCTTTTGTTTCTTGGCCACAGTTTGCAGTGGCCTTTCATGTGGTTGTCATGCCCACATAGAATGCAGCACAGTGATTGTGGTTTAGCTTGTAGATCACATGACTGGTTTCACAGATAGCCCTGCCTTTGATGGGATAGGTGTTGTTTGTGTCCGGACTGCAGTAGGTGGTGGTTGGAGGATGTATGAGACATGTCTTACATCTAGGTCTACTACAGGGGTATGAACCATGAGGTAAGGGATTAAGAGCAGGGGTTGTGTAGGGATGGATGATTATATCATATAGGTTTGGTGGATGGCAGAATACCACTATAGGAGGGGTGGGCAGGATAGCAGGCAAGACATTTCTCATTTCAGGGCACAACGAGAGGTAGTCAAAACCCTGGCGGAGAATGTAATTGTTACTCCCGTCATGGGTGGTACGAGGGGAATGCTCCTCTGTGGCTGGACGGTAGGACTTTGGGGGTGATGGGAGACTGTAAAGGTAAGACACGCGAGATTTGTTTTTGAACAAGTTTGGGAGGGTAACTACGGTCTGTGAAGGATTCAGTGAGACCCTCGGTATATTTCGAGAGGGACCACTCATCAATGCAGATGCGACAGCCATGGGTGGCTAGACTGTATG
>NC_064925.1:523230110-523320110 GCF_023897955.1 Schistocerca gregaria | reverse complement strand
TGACCCGAAGAAGGGAGCGTTTGGTAGGACATGTTCTGAAGCATCAAGGGATCACCAATTTAGTATTGGAGGGCAGCGTGGAGGGTAAAAATCGTAGAGGGAGACCAAGAGATGAATACACTAAGCAGATTCAGAAGGATGTGGGTTGCAGTAGGTACTGGGAGATGAAGAAGCTTGCACAAGATAGAATTGCATGGAGAGCTGCATCAAACCAGTCTCAGGACTGAAAACCACCACCACAACAACAACAACAGCAACAAGTTGGCTAACCTGTCAAAGCTTTACAGTTGCTTATCTTTTGTTTATGCAGAAAGTTTAGTCACAGTTTGCTGTTGTTTTGGTGCGAATGTTTTGTTTGCAGCAAAGTAATTGTGTGTATGAGTTTCTCATTGTGTGTGTGACTTGCTTATTTCATTTTAAAGCAACGGTAAGAATTAAGTTAATAAACAACAAATTTTATTGAAAATTGGTTCACAAATGGTTTAACTCTGCTAATACTGAAAAGCAACGTGTCGATTGGTGTAGTGTTATTGTTGAACACTCTGCTCTACATGAACAAACAAATAAAGCTTTGCAATTTAAGGAATGTGGCAATAGTGGTGTGAAGGTAGCTGATGTGATAAATGCTAGATGAGGTTGCGCATCACAATTAACAATTGTTTATAACTTTTGTGATTGAAGCAAATGTGGTTATACTTGTGGTGTAACTAAACAGAGAGTGTATACCACAAATAATAAACTTGGTTCCACTATGAGATGTATATGCAAAGGGTATAGTAGTGCACAATTATACACTTACCTCGCCCTACAAGGTGTGACAGGTACAATAAAATTATTCTACAGACTTTAGAAGAAGTAGCAAATTATAGTATACAAAATGCTCTTCAGGAAAGTATAGACATGAATGACAGCAATACACGTATGTCTGCAGCCATGTGTGCATCCTGGCAATGAAGAGGCCATAGTTCCCTAAATGATGTAGTGACAGCTACCTCCTTGGACAATGGTAAAGTCATTGATGGGGAATGTATTACCAAGTTCTGTCATGGCTGTACTAGCGGAACTCAAAATCATAATGGTTTGGTTACTTTTAGTGGTTATAATGGAGGGATGGAATCTGAAGGTGTTGTGGAGATATTTCGCAGGTCAGTGGAGAAATATGGTGTGATGTATACATCTTAACTAGGAGATGAAAACCCAAAAGCGTATCAGAAAGTTTGTGAATCCAAACCTTACGGTGACACAAAAATTGAAAATGTGGAATATGTTGGACATGTCCAGAAAAGGTTAGGTACAAGATTGTGTAACTTGGAGAGGAATTTGAAGGGAAAGAACTTAGAAAGTGCATTAGTGGACGTGGTCAGCTTACAGATGAAGAAATAAACAGGTTGCAGTATTATTACGGACAACCAATAAGATAAAATGAAAATGACCTTGAGGGAATAAAAGGGAGTATGGGCTACCTTCTTTCATAAATCCTCCACAGATGACAACCCATGTCATGCACTCTGCCCATCTGGCAGTGATTTATGGTGTGGCTACCAGAGTGTTGTTACTCAAGGTGAGACTTACAACCATAAACATTCTTTGCCATTTGCTATAATGGAAGTAATAAAATCTATATAGAGATCTTAGTGGCACAAGATTATTAGAGAAATGTTTACATGGTAGGACTCAAAATCCAAATGTAAGTTTCAATAAATTTTATATGGGAACGGATACCAAAAACTGATGCAGTAGGGCTAAATACTTTGAAAATAGGTGTGATGATGTTGTTCTATGTTTCAATGACGGTGCAGTGTCAAGGCTTAATGTTATAGAAATGATGGGAGTGCATGGTGGACTACATACACATAGAGCTCTAATAGCCATTGACCGAAGGAGAGACTTCAAAGCAGAAGAATCAGTACTGGAAGCCACCAAAGAAGCAAGAATAGGAAAAATAAGTGTGAAAAAGAGAAGAGAGGAAGAACAACACAGAAAACAAGATGAATATGGACCTGGGATGCATTAGTGCCATGCAAGTTTAATAGAAAAAGCAAGTTTCAACTTTAACTTGAATTTACCGAAAGTTAAATTATTTCATATTCTGGTACACTCTGGCTAAAAACTAAAGAGTGTTGAAATCTTGTATACAGTCTTAAAACAGGCTTAACTAAAAAGTAGACTACTCTTGTGACTAAACTTTGAAAATAAAGTGCTTTTCTCACAAAAAAAACCTGAATTCATTTCAAAAATTTTTGATAATCATACTTAAATTTCTTTTTGCCACAATTTATGACAACACCATCTTTTCAATAGTCTGCTTTGAAGATAATAGTGTAAAGAGCTTACAGGAAAACAATAAACTTTCTACTTTGTTTGTATTTTGAGTAATGTGTACCTATATGTGCATAAATAATTATGCATGGTGTATTTCACTTGCAAAATAATAATAATAATAATTAAAAAAAAGAGTGATAGCTAAGGCTCTGGTTCACACATAAAAATGTTCCCAAAAGATGTCTTAAAAGACAGCAAGCATTATATGGGCTAACAAATCTTATTCTTTGAGTTACACTGTTTAGAAAAATGACAATTTTTTCAACGTTTCCCCTGGTATTCACAGACCAGTCCCCTTGACATAGGATTCTGTAGTTTCCACAACGGGATTCCAGCATCAATGAAAGCTTTACATACGTCAGATGCAAAGTGTGATTTTTGACTCCATTTGCAATTGCTGTTGGAAGCAAAGAAATCATTTTCATGGTAGCCTTGGCAAATGCATCTTTAACTTTGGTTGAATTGTATACTGAGAAAGGAAATTATTTTTTTAGTTGATTGACTGCTCAAATATTTTGCACAGACGTAGAAAATATAACAGATCCAGATATATTAATGTAACTCTGCAATTTACTGCATAAAGGAAACTGAATTTTGGCATGTTACTAGCTACCTTGCACAAAGCCACAACAAAAACTGAAAAAAAAAGGAACAGAAATTTAGAACAATAGTGAAACAATGTTTTAGCCCTTGCACACATTGTTGTTCCAACAGGAAGCCAAGTAAATACAACTCATAATTAAAACCCTTGCCTATTGCTTATAGCAGCACTCATTGTTATTTTTCATAATAAAGGAATAAATAATAATCAAAATGGCAACAAAGGCATTTCTGCAATTAGGCAATTATATATAAACAAAAAACATAAAAATGTGGTGTTTCAATCACAACAATGTAAATCATACAGATTCATGTTCAAACTGAAGACAGATTTAACACAATTAAAAAGGAATTCTGCCAAAGTTCCAATCTCAACTCATTACCCATCTCACTCAAGCTACCCTGCTACCTATGGATGAAGAACCTTGTGCTACCTGGAATGTGTGTGTAGATATTATTGGGATTGACTGTGATGATTATGTTGTCAACTTCTTGTCAACTTGTGACTACAAGTTTGACCTGGTGTCTTTATTAACACTTCAGGTTTTTGACTTGTGTATGTACACCTGACGTGATTTTTGTATGTTAGAAACAAATGACAGAAGAGCCAACATTTAATTCACTACGAGATGCACCAGGATTTTCACTGGATTATCAAATAATAAAATTGATGCAAATATATATATTTTTTTCACGGCGAAAACAAATGTAGTAATAAGAACACAAATTACAGCAGCTACAAGCACAACATAACAACCTACTGGATTAATGTTAAAACTGTGGGATTATGTCTTACAAATACAGCAGAAAACTCCTCCAGCATCAACATAGGCCACTGCACTCCTGCCAGCATTCTCACCATTCGAGGATGCCAAAGAGCATTGGGAGTTACAGGTCAAATGATTGTGACAGTATCTTGCAGCTTTTAAGGTAGTGGACATATGAAGACAACAAGCCTTTTTTTATCATTGTCTGCATAAAATGTATTTTATTTGTTTTTTAAGCTGGTCCCAGCAGTATAAACTTTTACATTAGCAGAAATGTGTGACCCATTAGAAGTACACTGTCACAAGTCAATGAATATTGTGGCCACAAAGATATATTTTTACCAAAAGCATAAAAGTGAGAATCAATTGTACATGTTATAGATAACAGAATTACACTGAATAGGACATCAACGTGCCTTTAGATGTCAACAATGTCAGATGATGTACATGGACACTTTTATTGATGCTATAATTGTGCAGCATGCATTAGATAAGAAGGTATGACCCAAGGCTTTAAATTTAGAAGACCCATCACTAAACCAGGTATTATACATTGCTCAAGCATTCAAGCTCATCCAGCAAGCCAACATGAAAACAGAATAGCAACCAAAAATAATGCAGGTATACAGTGCGTGTAGTGAATCAATTATCCAGTATGTCAGGCAGGACCTGAGACTGACATTGAGCACGCACCGGGCATGTGGGGTGGCCACTAGAACTGAGCAGGGACTTGGTGCCTGAGCAGCAAGCACCATATATAGTCAATAAAGTGTTCTGCACAGCCACTGCAGTCCTGTCCACAGTGCTCTATTATGCACACACTTAAACACAATACAATATACCAGTATTGCATCACATTGGCCCGGATAGCAAGTCTCTGTAACACAAAATGGCACAGTCACACTTAAGTGAGAAAAGTGTTGCAATGGAAGTAAACATATAAGAAGCTCAGTGTTACACTTGATCCAATACAACTTATAAATTGGTAATGACCCTTTACATCAATAAGCATTTGGTATTATTTCAACCGGATGCAATTGTAGCAGTAACACTGATCAACTTTGATAGAAAGGCAGTGACTGAAAGCTTTATGTGAGTGTCTTTTAATTGTGTCTGTCTGCAACGTGAGGTGTCTTCTTTACAGTAATTAGCAATCTTGTCTTTTCCTACATTGCTGGAGTTTCCATTGTTTGAATACTAATTAAGGTTATGTTCAGAACAGAAGCACGGTCCAAGCAAATGATATGAAGCACTCCTGTTGTGGAAATGGGCTTGATGGATTCATTTCTTTTGGGTTCATTGTGCAAGATTCAATTAATTTAGTGGAACAAGACACCTCTTTCCAAAAATTAGATTAACTTTGAGAAGAATTAAATGAGAGTAATTACGTCATATCTACAGTTCATATCAAAAAAATTGAGCACAGCACTGTAATTTTGTGGAAATTTTATGACTATAATCAATCTGCCTAATAGAGCCTTGTGCCATTCCATGGTCAGAGGAGTTGCTAGCAAAACTGACTGGTGAGAAGTACTTTTAAGCTAAAAACTTTTTGGTGCAAATAAATTATTATGCCAAATATATTCCTAAAGCTTCCAATATAATGTATGTTTTAAATGTTTTACACTGCAAGAGCATCACATTTATATGGTCGGAGGCATTTAAAACACTTTTCACGTCCCAAAGACATTATGGAAAAGCTAAGGTGTGCACCAGTCTTACCACTTCGACACATGGAAAGATGTTAGTAGCAATAGCATATGTCTCACAGTATGGGCTAGGAGAAATGGTGAGAGAAATGTAGACAATTCGGAAGATCACCAGCAACTAAGACAATTGATTATTCGTTGTGAAAGCTTCCACTGTTTGACAAAAAGCTAGTATTCAAAAAACATTCAGTGACTACAGCAATGAGCCCTGTTCTACAACAACCACATCTACATTCATGGTTGGCAATTTGCTTTTAAGTTTATGGGAGAGGGTACTTCAAATTAAACCATTTATTACGGTTTCTTCCCATATCGTTTGCATATGGGGCACTGAAATAATGAGTGTTTAGATAGTTCTGTGCATACAGTACTCAGTATTTGCGACTCCTTACCTCCTACAATTATGAAATCTGTTACAAGCTTACAAGTAAGCACGCAAATGCTACCACACTACCATGACCTTCATGGTGTAAGATTCGCAGTTTGATAAAGATAAAACAATTTGTTATAACCTAGACATGATGTTGCACGAAACTACACGGTGAAGCAAAAGTCTAGATACACCCTATGAAAGTTGAATGGTGTGAGGAATCATAATGGCATCTTGTATGGGTTGTCTGTCGCTGGAGGCGTAACTTAAAAGGAGCTATGGCGACAGTGGTGGCCATCTTGGATTTGGGTTGCGTGTTTCAAATGGGAAGGGGTGTCATGTGGAACATTATTTTGAACAGCCTCTTTCTCAGGAATACACATGTGAAATCTATTTTAAGACATCTTTATTATGACCTGTTAAAGTCTGAAAGTGCAGGAAGGTCCTCAGTTCTGTTTATTGTAGCAGGTAATCCACAATGGCACTTACACACGCGGAACACACTGAAATCATATTGGTTAATGGTGGACAAAGTACCAGAGTGACTGGTGCTGACTTCAATGCCCAGCATCATGGGAGAATTAACATTTCACATATGACAGCTCATGCTATTGCACAAATTTTGTGCAAAATGTTCTGTGGTGGACAAGCGCACAGTGGGCATCCCAGAACAGCCACCAATGAGGAGACTGCAACAACAATTGTGCCATCATTTGTGGAAACTCTATAATGTAGTAAGCACCAGTTATCAGCAATACCTGATGTCAGTCAGCATTCAAACCTGATTGTGTTGCACACATACCAATAGCACCGCACAAGTTACAGTCACAATATCATCTCTCAGGGGATGACCCTGATCAGCTGGTGTAGTCTGCAGAATAGGCTCTGGATAAGTGTAATAGGAATCCAAACTTTGTGCAATGACTAAGCTAACGTTTATGTGCAAGGAGAAGTAAACACACTGAATCATCATTACTGGTCAGATGCAAAACTTCCATGGTCGATCCTATAATGTTACTGCTCAAAAGAAGAAATTAATGTTTTAAGCTGGTAATATTAAACTCGTTGTTATTGAACTAGTGTCCGTATGTCTCTGTTTGTGTGTCTGTGAAGGACAATATCCTGAGCGGCGTCTATGACCCCCGCAGCATACCTAATTTCATACATGTAGAGAAGTTACTCCTGTGGTGAAAAAGCAGCTGCCAACTCCAATGGTTGCCTGTAAAATTCTTGAAATGTAAGAAGGAAATTAGGCCTATCCAGTGAGCTAAGTCTTTTTGTGAATAAATTCTTGGCTGCATGCTGATTGCCCCATATCCTGTTGCATTCAAGCAACATCTATAGTATCTTCTCGAATTGGAACACTGCCATTCACATTTGGCCATTCAATGATTGTCTGCGAATGAAATGAGTTAGTTTTAGCAGAGAAAACTTTCTCTATGCTTTTGACCATGTTGTTGAAGCAGGTTCTACAGCAAACATTGACCACCAAATGTTCAAAGTCCTATACAAGCTTGCAGTACATAATAGTTAATCACAGAATCTTTTGATCAAAATTAAATACACACAATTACCTTTGAAATGCAACAGACTGTACTATGGCTATTACTAAACTCCACAGCCGGCCGCGGTGGTCTCGCGGTTCTAGGCGCGCAGTCCGGAACCGTGCGGCTTCTACGGTCGCAGGTTCGAATCCTGCCTCGGGCATGGGTGTGTGTGATGTCCTTAGGTTAGTTAGGTTTAAGTAGTTCTAAGTTCTAGGGGACTGATAACCACAGCAGTTGAGTCCCATAGTGCTCAGAGCCATTTGAACCATTTGAACTAAACTCCACATTAACATTACATATCCCTAGTGAATCTCAAAAACCACAAATTATACAATATGGTGGCTAACAATGACTGTTTTGTTGTTTGTTGTTTGGGTTTTAATTATGAGTTGTATTTACTTGGCTTCCTGTTGGAACAACAATGTGTGCAAGGGCTAAAACATTGTTTCACTATTGTTCTAAATTTCTGTTCCTTTTTTTTGAGTTTTTGTTGTGGCTTTGTGCAAGGTAGCTAGTAACATGCCAAAATTCAGTTTCCTTTATGCAGTAAATTGCAGAGTTACATTAATATATCTGGATCTGTTATATTTTCTACGTCTGTGCAAAATATTTGAGCAGTCAATCAACTAAAAAAATAATTTCCTTTCTCAGTATACAATTCAACCAAAGTTAAAGATGCATTTGCCAAGGCTACCATGAAAATGATTTCTTTGCTTCCAACAGCAGTGATATGATCCAGCATGCTGACCTTTTTTAAAATATATTTTATTCTTTTCTTGGATTTTGAAACTTCCTGGCAGATTAAAATTGTGTGCCAGACCGAGACCCGAACTTGGGACCTTTGCCTTTCGCAGGCGAATGCTCTACCAACTGAGCTACCCAAGCACGACTCATGCCCCGTCCTCACAGCGGTCCCGAGTTCGAGTCTCGGTCTGGCACACAGTTTTAATCTGCCAGTAAGTTTCACATCAGCACACACTCCGCTGTAGAGTGACAATTTCATTCTACTTGGATTTTAGTTACAATATATTGCTGGTAAAAAAAGTCAGGGTACATATGTAGGTTGACCCAGGCTCAGACAAAACCACCTTTACAATAAATTTCCTCATTCTGGTTCAATCTGATGCTGTAATGCCAGCAGAGTACACTGTTCGTTACCTTAACAATATGCTCACAGCTGTCATGCAGCACTTTAGTGATGACTTGCAGCATTATTCTTTGACACTCGAACCACCACATTTCTTTATATGCATTTGTCTTCTTTTTCCATTTAAATTCCACAAAACATGCAAATTACAAACACTGCAATGTTTGCAAAAATCAGAAAAATCACCCAAATAATCAGATCTTATTTGGAGGACGTGTAGAACAATGTATCAGCTATAAATAATTAAGACTGTGGGGAAGTAGTTCACAAATAGGGCTCAGCAATGCCCTCTTGTGTGATCTACAATGCCAGTGATACAACAAGCACAGTCTCTGAAAGTCTATAAAACTAAATGAAAACGTGAAAGCAAAATCTTACACTGAAAGGTGACATAAATGAGTTAGTCTGAATGGGACAAAATTATCAATATTTAAAAAACAGCTTTGTCACACTGCAAAATTCACAATGGCAGGAGCACAAGGATGAGGAGAAAATGTGTTGGGAAGGCTAAGGAAGGTGGTGTGGAATGGAGGGGTGAGGGGTGGGGAGGGGGATATTGCTAAACTTGTGAACAGATCTGCACACAAACTATCACAAATGTTTCACACCTACCATAAAAATTTCACACAACAAGATTTCATTTATCAGTTTAGTATATCAAGTATTATTTCCATAAACAAGAGTGTAACTTACACTTGAACAAGACATTCCAGAAATTCTGTCACATCACCATGGTATTCGCTACTGCAAAACAGCAGCACACAGCGTAGAGGTGTTACTTCAGTGTTCATACCCAGCAATGAGCACATTTCTTTGTTTCCAAATTCACGCTACAACAAAAAGTTTCCACGTTAGTCGAAGCATCCAGAAATTTAATACACTACACTGCCATTCATACAACAACCAATTGTCTTCCGACTGAGCAATTAATTATATACTAGGTTATAAGCTAGATTCAATTACTTTGACCTCCAATTTTTCACTGGTATTAGAATGTATCCTGTATAACCAGTTTACAAAATTCATTTACAAAAACAATATACCAACTCATTCACAGCATGACCTCAGGAACCAACAGTGTTCTAAAATTTATGGGTCACAAAAGTCAAGTATGAGGAGTATTCCTAGAATAAACATAAGTGTTCAACAACATTGAGAACTATGACACGAGGGTATTAACAAATGAGTGGATTCAGTTATCTATAAGCAATCATAAGTAGAAAGCTGGAAATAGATTTACAAACACAACAAAATTAGATTAGCTTCTCAATGCTTATTATACAAAGCCCTCTAACACCTGTGGCATTCCACAAGGGTCTCTACTGGGACCACATCTTTTTCTTATCTTTATTAATGACCTAACCTTAAAATATTGAGGCTCACAAAACAGTGCTATTTGCTTACGACATAAAAGTAATAATAAAAGCTTGAAAAATGATCTTCACGAAATATAATAAACTGTCGCCAACTCAGTGACTGGTTACACTTAAAACAGCTAATTATTAATAACAATAAAGCTCTAGCACTAATTCTTCTGTGAGCAATATAGAAACATCCAATATCAGTCACCATTAAAAATAACCTGTAATAAATAATAAGGAAACTAAATTCCTGGGTTGTGTATCTAGACTGACATGAAATGGAACATGCACGTGGCAGATGTTAATTCAAAGCTCAGCATAGGTTGTTACCCCCAAAGTATCATGAAGAGCCACATAAATAAACATGCAATTATGATTGGATATTATGGATATTTTCATTTACATATAAAATGGCAGTCACATTCTGTGGTAACTCTTCTGCTGTGAAGAGTCTTTTCAGAATACAAAAGAGAACTATAAGAATCATGAACAGGATGAGCATTAGAGATTCATGTAGGACTTTGTTTAAAAAATTAAACATGCCACAATTGCCTCGTATGTATAGCTTGGAAACATTACTGTTCATCAAGAAACAAAAAATTAATAAGGAATATATTTAAAAAAAAAATCAGATTTTAACAATTATTGCACTAGACACCATGATAATATTCAGGTTATGCCTACTGTAGTGGGGCCACTCTACGTCACTATGGAAAACAAGTAACTAGCACGACACTACTGTTAACAGCATACACCACTACCCAGATGATGCTTGACATATGAACACTATTGGACGACACCACATCAGAATCCAACATATAAGAATGCCTAGGGCCAGTATCAGTTATTTGTAATTTGATCAGTGAAATTTAAGCCAACTGGTCCACTAATTTGGTTAACAGTGTTTACATTTCATACTATGTTACTGGCAGAACTTCGATACTGCATAAACCGGGCTTTATTGGCAAAACAGCTTGCATTGTTCCTAGGAGTGTGCTGTAGTCTTTGTTAGTTGTGTGTGTAGTTCATATTTACAAAATTGGCAACCACTAGAGATCAGTGGCGCAAGAAAATCAGATTTTGAACATTATTGTAACCAGGCAACACTGTGGATTTTGTCATGGAAGAACTGCAGCAACTAGTAACACAAACTGGGTGGGGTTATCAGGAACTAACAGCAGCAATGTTGAGGCAGTGCGCATTTTGCAGGAACATTTTCTGTGCCACCTGTGTTTACAGATTTTTCATCATTTAATGAACAAAGTGAAGAATGGGACACTTACCACTGACAATTGCAATTTGCCAAATTTTTGGCATGGAAAGACAAAAGGCTAAGTTCTGATTAGAAATCCTGTACTGTATATAACACAGAAACTACAGCCACTATCACATATGGCACAACATGAGTTGCCTAAAATATTTTCTTTATTACAAAAAACTCTTTATATGAAGAAACATATTATTGCAGCCACATTGAAATACTGGGAGTGGTCTTATACTGAATGTATCACCCACCTACAGGGATTAAGAAGGAAGTGCAATTTTAAATGTTTGTGTGGGCGAATTAAGCACTCTAATCAGAAATGCTATAATGAGTCTTACCCTGACTCAAAAGTGAAGACTCACACACTCAGGAAATCAGACCAGCCTCTGATGGAAGTAGCAAGAACTACTCAAGCTTATGAAACTACACAGACCAGAGATTATTTTTTATGACGGAAGAATATGTTGCACCGGCCAGCTCTCCAACACCAGTCATGTGGGAGGTCATGCCACCTTTGGTATGACCCTCGCCACTTTTGCAATCTGAATGACTTCATATACAAGTACGCTGTAAATATCTCCCATACTGTGGAAATGAATCAGGTGGGTGATAAAACTATGGATGTGTCAACATCTCAGAACACAGCCCAGAAAATGTAAATTGATATCTTCATAAGCAAACACTGTGTGAGATTACCCCTGGACTCCAGTGCTTCTGTGTCCCTGCTAGACTAACCCACTCACTTAACATCTTAACATTAGGGTCACTGTCTGTGCAGGCAGATGAGACAAATCTCTGGGCTGCACGTACCCTTGTTGGGGAAGTTTTCAGTTTTGCTCATACATAATCAGAAACAGAAAAGTACTGAACAGAAATGGGGAGAAAAAAAATTGTGGCATAACTTGACTAAAAGAAGGGAATGGTTGAAAGGACGTATTCTGAGACAAGAAATCATCTATTTGGTATTGGAGTGAAGATGATGTGATGATGAGTTGGGTTGATGGGGCACTCGACATCACAGTCATCAGTGCCCTGACGAAAAGTCAACATGAAATCTCATGGGTGGGGACGAAGGCTGTCCCCACATGCAGAGCAGTATATATCGTACTAAAATTTGCCGATCTTGCCCACCAGCTTATGGATGAGGCTTGATATTTCATAAAATTTCACCACTCTGTTAACACTGGTATTGGCATCTGCAAGGATGGTGGGCAGATCTCCAGCGACACCAAGAGCTGCCCTAGTATCAATATACAGGACACACATAGCCACAATATGTGGAACTGAAAGCAGCACACCACAAACTTCACAGGAAGGTGGATCCCTCCCCAGAGAAGCCATGTGCAAAACGGCTATGCCTGATGCACAGTCTGGTAAGCAAAACCTCCTTCCAGCGGCAAGGCCGACACAAAGTTCGCAAAGCTTTTGTGGTTGGTTTGAGCGACCACATATCTCATGAGCGATATGGGCAACCACCACTTGTGCACAATCCTTTTGTTCAAAAGTAGCCTGTCGACAGCACTATAACCTTTGTATCATCCACCTGCAAGTCTTCTGCTGGTCACTGTCCTAAGTGGCACACGAATCCACACTGGAAAGTGGTCACTAGAATGTAAATCTAGAGCCACTTCCCGCTGAACTGAATCTGCAATAGCTGAGGAACAAAAGCAAAGATCAATAGTTGAAAAATACCGTGTAGCTGTGGACAAATGAGTCAGCTGACCCGCGTTCAGAAGGCAGATATCCTCAGAATGGACGAGTTGCTCGATCAGCCGACCCCTGGAGCAAGTAGTAGCCAAGCCCCACAGCACATTGTGGGCATTGGGCATTGAAGTCCCCCACAAGAAGGAATGGGCGTGAGAGTGCCTGGAAGAGGTCTGCCAGTCTGCCAGTGCATCCGCATCCAAAGCGTCATGGGGGGGGGGGGGGGGGGGGTGCAGGTACAAAGAACATACTGTGATAGTAAACGGTGAGAGAACTTTCACAGCAATTGCCTGGATGGTTGTGGTAAGGGGGACAGAAGTGGTATCTGTCATCAAGAAAAATAGCCACTGCACCTTTAGCCCTGCCTACAGTAGTATCGTCTTTCCTGTATACATGGTAGCCCCGTAATGTAGGTGCAGGTGTGTCTGTGGCTTTAAAATGCATTTCTTGTAAGCAGATGCAGAAAGGTTTATCCTAGAGCAGCAGCTGCAATTCTTCCAAATGTGAGCGATATCCATTCAAATTCCACTGCAACACAGAAGTCCCTATGGGAGCCAGTGGTTAGCAATGGTGGTTCTTTCCTTTCTCCCTCAGAGGCGGTGATTTACCGGGGAGGTCAGGTGGAACCTTAGCCGGTTTCGAATTCTCTAGTTCCTCTGATTGGAAGTCCATATCTTCAAGAGCATAGTCACCATCAGAAAGGGAGCGCGCTTGTCAATCCAAAGGCTTATCTACCACTTCCTTGGACTTATAACTACTTTTAGGAGGACGTTTTTCTTTACTGATAGGAGGAGGAGGCTGGCTAGGTTGCTGGGATGGCTTAGGTGGCTTCTGAAGTTGTGGAGTGGTATGTGGCTTAGGTGGTAAGTCTACTGCTGATGGCTTTCAAGAGACATCAGTTGCAAGTGGAGCGTTTCCCTCACAGGTACAGTGACAAGTGCATGTGCTCGTACTTGAATCTGTGGTCTGAGTTTGTGTGGAGGCATCACACTTAGCTATTGGTGTTTTAAGGGCTGATACAAAAGAAGTTGCAAAAACCGGTGGTTGCATGGCTTTGTAAGCCTATTTAGCTTCACCATAGGGTACGCGTCTCTGTAGTTTCAACTCTTTTCCTCGTTTTAAACCCCACACTTTCTGCTCCAGGCTGGGTGATCCACAGAGCAGTTAACACATTTAGGAGGAATTGTACAAGAAGTCTCTGACTCGTGAGTGGAGCCTCCACAGTTACCACACGAAGTTACATCCCATAGCAAATCTTTGACATTTATAGCATCGCATGGGGATAGGAACAAACGAACGAACCTTAAGGCGGATATAGCCGGCAAGGATATTTTCAGGTAATTCAGGAGTACTAGACGTTAGAATAATCGTTGCCGATTTTTCCAATTTGCCATTGACTCTCCTCATATAATTCTGCACCGCCGTGATGCCCACATTCTCCCACTCTTCACGCAACTCCGTGGGGTCCATCTCCATTATATCGGAGCAGGTAACCACGCCCTTACTATAGTTACGGGTGTTATGCAATTCAGCCTTGATTGGGTAGTCACCTAAGGCCTTACATCCCAGAAGCTTAGATATTTGGGTGGAACTAGCAGTTTCAACCAAAAGCGTTCCATTACGTAGTCGTTTGACACTTTTCAGAGACTCAGCAATACCTTCCAGTACCTTGTTAATATAGAAAGGGTATATCTCCTCAAAGCTTCCCCCATTTCGCTTGATAAAGTGTTATGGCACACTAACGCCCTGTTACTAATACTCTGAGACTTCTTTTCAGAAGGACTGACCAACCAAGCTCTCTTTGAGGAGTCCCGTCAGGAGTAGTAGTCTCATGAGACAGCTCCATAAGGATCCCATGAGATGCTAGGGAAACAACCGTCGACCCAAACAGAGCCCTGCATGCCTGAGCAAGCCTGATTCAACTGGGGTGCGGCACGTGCCCCAGAGGTTGCTCGCTAAAGACTGTTTCACCTCAACAGCCATTCACCTCCTCAGCACGTAGCACACCTTGAGGTGGAGGTTTTTTTTTTTTTTTTTTTAAATAGAGATGGGTACCTTCCTCGCAGTCCAGGCACTTAAGCCAAGACCCCTGTTCTCCAAAACACACAACATTCCACCGATGAGCCGCATGGTGGTCGTTTAAGTATGACCAGAGCTTACGGTGACAGAGGACTGGTGGCACTTACCAGTCCCCAGCTCAGGAACCCAGGGGTCACCATTGAGTGAAGAGTGAATGTGAGTATGTTTGTGTGTGTGTGGGGGGGGGGGGGGGGGGGAGAGGAAGGGGAGGGGGGCAGGGAAAACACTGAAAATTGTAGAAGCATATTAAGACCTGTATATACAGAGCAGGTTCCAATAGATGTAGTTGGAGTAGTTATTCAGAGATGAAGAGGCTTGCACAGGGCAGAACAGTGTGGAGAGCTTCAGTTTTCAGACTGAAGACCACAACAACAACAACATAGCCAAGTTACTCTCGCAGTAGAGTTTCTTGTGGTAACTGACCCAAAACTGGACAACATTTTTGGGATTGACCCTTTCCAAGCTTTTAGATTTATTTCATGAAACAGTAAATGTCACACAATCTGAAGGAACTTGGGCCACCCTAAAGACTCTCCGCAATAGATATGCTCAAATCATCTCATCTGAGTTATGGAAGGTGACTGATGTTGAAGCTCACATTACTCTTAAGACTACAACTTCTTCGCACTTCCTTAGAGCTCTCTTGGTGTCCTTTTCTCTAAAAGCTACTTTCAAAACAGAACTGGAATGACTCACTATGATGTGTTAATGCCTAATCCTCACAATTAATACGCCACTCCAGTGGTGATAGTACATAAACCGTCACTTTCAGACTTAGTGGTAATTTTAAAGTAACAATAAATGTACAATCAGAAGTGGAAATTTACGTGCACTTGACCCTGGATAAACTCTTTGTAAAATAAGGTCACACCACCTTAATCAGTAAAACTGACCTCACAGATGCATGCAGTATTTTAAATTTCCTTGGATGTAGCATCACAAGCTTATCTAATGCTCAGTAAACCACATGGCTTTTAGCACTGTAATCAGTAGTCTTTCAGAATCTCTTCACTCTGCCATATTCCACTGTTTCATGGATTAATTGCAAGATATTCCAACTGTGGTGTACACCTTGACAATATCTCTTTTAGCGGTACAACTCCAGAGGACTACCTTGAGCGCGTGTTCCAGAGGCTGGTAGCAAAAGAACTCAAATGCAACTGTCCTTGCAATATTTAGAGTTCGCATTCTATGAGGATAGGCGAGAAGGGGGGGGGGGGGGGGGGGGGGTGTAGTGGTGCTACTCAATGTGCCTATGGAAACCTAGTACCTTTATGTCATATGTGCTGGGCTGTGATTGGGAAATTAGAACTGTTTATGATACCAGAAATGAATTAAAATTTTAATATAATAATGACCAATCACATTAATGAAACAAGACATGCTTTTGACAGAGATAATGATCTAATAACATTTCATAAAATAAACAAATCTACAAACTGAAATTCTATAAAGAACTTGAATTTCTTATTCATAAAAGAAAGCATGAGCAGAACATATTCAATGACAAAGCTGAGGCAGTGGGGACAAACTTTTTTTAACCCTTTCAGGCAATTGCGTACATTAACTTTTACTGTGTCTTCACTGCAACACAAGTGTTTTTTCGCAATGAAAACCTGAGATACACATTTGTGAATGTTCAACCCTTTAATCATGTGCAAATGCTGCAAACTGTTGGGCATCACTATGGAAATATCAGCAAGTCATTGGAGCAGTGTGCAGCAGCACATGACCACCACAACACACGGGTGTGGTTGGTTCACTATATTCCACTCTATAAATGAATATTGTTATCATTATTTTGTATGCTAATTATTGAATGATCACTTAAATATTTATTAGAACAGAGAATTTTTCATAATTAGTTATTTTAGTCCACAAAATGAAGCCATGTGTACAAAGCATGTTTTGAAAACAGGTACATATTTCTGTATAAACCTTGCATCTACAATCATTTTAAAAAAATCATCTAAGGACATTACCAGATAAAGAAAACTTTTCCTTCCTCTAGAAAAAAATTCAGGTTTGGAAAGGTGGAGAGTATGCCCAAGTATACTAAATGATACAGTGTAACTTTTACTACCATTTAATTTAGAATGGCCTAAATTATTAAAAAATTCTCAAATTACCAAATCATTACACTAACAAATAAATGTGCTGAAATTTAGGTTTATAAGTACTTTTTTTACTTGTTTATGGTAATGATATTCTTTGTCAAAAAGACCGTAAAGATTTAAATGATATATTTGTTAGCACATCATGGAATCAAAATGTAAACTGGCAATGAATGTTCTGTGATGTACAAGGTGCTGTATTTCTGCACCTGTTCAATCTCTGAACTGTTTACATTTTTATATGCCACCTAAAGATGAAAATGTGTATTTATCATCACCTCTCAGGGTTCTTTCTGATGGGAAATAATGTAAGTTACTTTTTAAAAATGGTTTGGCCTACTAGGGACTTCATGAGATAACTTATGTATTCTTCTTTTCCTCCTTTCTTTCTTTGTAGTAATTTTTCATTCTTTATCTATGTTTTTCTCTTCTTTCTTCTGTCCACATGTTGCACCTATCTTTTCCTTTGTTTTCTCCTGGAAGCTTTTGTTTACTTTTGCTCTGAACCTTTTTTTTCCCCGACTTCTTCTTCCATTATTTAAATTTCCCTCAGATCTGATTCAACTTCATTTATGCAAGTCATTGATGTTTTGCGGTTTCTATCAAAGAAGTTAAAAATTCTTTTTGTTATCCTATTTTCATCTAGCCTTTTTGTGTGTCCATAAATGCAACTCTTCTCTTTTCATGGGCTACCTTATTACTTCTTAATTTCCATTTCTCATTCTCATATTTTGTTCCCAAAATTTTCCTTTTCTTCTTTTCTATTACACCTGATTGTCTGGCTATATTTAATGAAAGGCATTCTAATGCGTAAAGGCATTCTGGTTTAATGACAATATTTTAGTATTGAAGTTTTTCATTTAAGGAAATAGATTTTGTTATGCAGGTTTTTTGTTAGTTGATCATTTGGTTGTATTATTTCATCTAGATATTTAAATTTTGTAGCCTTTTTTATTCTGCCATCTGTTATGTATTCTGTTTTTTCAAAATATATATTTAGACCTGCTTTTGAAGCTGTATCTTTTAGGAGATTTATCTGCACTGTTGCATCTACTACAGATTCAACAAAGATTGCAAGATCATCTACAAAAACCAGACAATCAAAACTCACTCAATTGTGATTTTTCTAATTCCTTCTCCTTCTGTTCTTTTCCTCCATTAACTGATTACCACTTCTAGCACACAACTGAAAAGCAGTGGGGACAGTCACCTCCCTGCCTTACACAAGTTTCGACCTAAAAAACCATGGAGGTTTTGCCTAAAAATTTTGCCTTTTGTGTTTGTTAGTGTGTCTTTCATGATTGCCACTGATTTGTTGTCAGCTCCAAGCTCTTTTAAGGTGTTACATAATGTTTTCCTGTCAATTCAATCAATAGCTTTTTTGAAATCAACTAATGTTATATAAAGCTTTTAGATCTTATTCTTCTATACCTGATTATGAATTTCAGATTTGAAATTTGTTCCACACAGGATCGTCCTTTTCTAAATCCTCCTTGGTACTCTCCAGTTGGCTTTCCAGGCTGTTTTTGTAATGATTTTGAAAGAATTTTGTAAGTCATTGGAAGGAGGGATATTGTTCCACAGTTGTTGGGTTCAGTTTCATCTCCTTTTTTTGTGGATTGGGTGATCAATGTTCTAGTCTTCTCAAATAGCTTCCATTCCCCACATTTTTGAAAGACTCCACGTAGCTTCTTGACCATTCCTGCACCTGCCATTATCCACATTTCAGCAGTTTATGAATATTTCTTGTGGGTCTTGTCTTTCTTCAGGTCTTTAAAGATATTTGGGTTTCATCCATGCTGGGTGGTTCTGAGTTTGTGCGAGTTCCTCGCAATTTGCCATCGCATTGAAATAGCTTGCTAATATTTCACAGTTTTCTTTGTTATTTGGGGCTAATTTTTCAAATTCATTCTTGAAGCAAATGGTAGGTGGTTGGTACATCTGGAGACTTTGTTTAAAAGTTTTATAGAAGTTCATAGTACTGGTTTTCTTTTTTTTTTTGAGCCTTCTTCAATTAGTGGTAGCTGGTTTCTTTCAAACTTACAGCTATCACTAACTGAAAAAGACTTTCAAAAGAACAATATTAGGAACTTCTGTAAATAACTTTATTACTTTTTACAATTTGTAAGTTTATGGCATACTACATTAACAAGTGCTGAAGAATAATAGTGGAGTGTGCCTTGAGCTTCTGTAAAACTTAGGTTTTGAAACTCATGGAAAAGTATCTTGAAAGAGCTCCACATAAAAAGAAAACTTGAAAATCCTCAATCCCTTTACCAAGGAAATTCCAAATCAATCACATTGTTTCCAGAAAAAATATGACTGAAATCCAAAACATCCGAATGTGGAGATCAGTTTTTGATTTGAATCATTATTTTATGCAAAAAGTGATGTTCCAGCCCAACAGATCTAGACACGAAATCAAGCGCTTTCCAAGGATGGGTGTTGAAAGTCTTGACATCAATATTCTATTACACAACACATGTGAGCAAAATCCACAAGATTACAGATGGTCAAACACAACCAACATTAAAGTTACACGTGGCCGACTCAAACTCTGAATCAGAGGAACAGACACAGAACTACTGAAAAAAGGGGAGTATTTTCTACAGAGAAAGAAAATAAACTCCTAAACCATGCACAGAGAAAAATGAGTTTATAACAAAACCAGATTCATAGAAATAGAAGAAGACTTCCTCCAAAACAATATTAGAAATTTTGACAAGACCTTTAAGGAGAACTTATCTTATTACCAACCACCAACACTGTGTCTTCATCAAGCAACTGGAATATTAAATGTGAATACTAAAGAGACTTGAATGATACTAGCAGATTACTTCCAAGACCTACTCAACTGTTACCGCTGGAAGAAAGAGTGCACTTCAAAAAACTTGCACCACAGCCACTGCTGATTCACCAACATTCTGACCTGTGAAAAGTGTATTGCATGCATCTTACAGATCAAAATGAACGTCACTTGACTCTGTCAATTGTAGCTAAACTGGACGAGGGGACTGGCAAGCAAACATCACCAACTCAACCTCATATTTTAAGTAAACAAAGCACACATCCAAGACATAAGCCATAGCAGTAATCACTCATGTGTGAAAATTTGAGCCACAATCCTGAAAGTATGCAGTTATGACCTTCTCAATGTACAGGTTTTAAACTTCGCTTGCAGTGTCTGTCTGTCCCTTGTTCCGGCCCTCTGCGGGCACCTAATGTCTGGGAATGGAGTACTGTACAATAGAGTGAGTAAGAGGTTCGTAATCATAATGTTACCGAACAAACAATTGGTAGTGTTTTGTACATTGTATCACAGTGCATGGTTTCTAGCCCGTAGTTGGTGCCAAAATCTCTTTGCTTTGAAAAATTTTATGTTCTGATTCACTAATGCAGTTCATATTAATGAAATGTACGAGTGTTGTTAAAAAAAAAAGCGTAACACTATTCAATTATTAACATCACTGTTGTGTGTTATTTTCTTTTAATTGAAAACTAACACTGCTAAAGTCAACTACTCTCACACGAGCTGCACTATTCTTCAATGTGACTGGCATGATTAATTTGTACATAAATTAACTCCATTTCATAATTCTTCAGTTGCTTATGTTTGTTTATTCATTTTGATTTTCAGGCAACACTGAGCTTATACTCGTGTGAGGTAGACATATTATGTATGCCATTCGTGTAAAATAAGGGCTCTCATCCAAGATTCCAAAACATGTTCAGCTGAAGTGACTCCCTTCTTCTTCCTCCCTTTCTCTTGCCATCAACATACTGCGAACAGAACTGGAGGCTCTGGTTGTCACTTCGCTGTAAAATACTTTGCACTCATGTTTACAAGCTATACATTCAGAAGATCAAAACTGTGTTCTGTCACAACAGTGTCTCAAATTCTCCTGCGGGGCGTATTGCTGGGACTGACATTTTGAAAGTTTGCTTAGTTCTCCTTAAAATATGAGGTTGAGTTGGTAATGTTTCCTTGTCACACCACTGACATTTGAGCATCATGGAACCTGTATGAGGTCAGATCAGGGAATATGTTGCAAAGAACAGCAAAGTACAATTTACTCAGAAATTTAATGCACAGTGTGAAGAAATAGTGGGCAGTCTTACAATGTAGTAATAAAATCTGAAAATGAGGCCACAAAAAGAAAGCAAGTGTGGAAAAACACAGTTCAATTATGTGTCTTGCTCCATACAGTGCTTTTTTATTTTTCACACACTGTATGCATACTCTAAGCATAATGCAATGCACTTACAAGGCAAATATAGTCAGGACATACTAACCCGTTTGAATTTATCGAGTTCAGTCTCGTCAACATAAAATGTAGTGATATTAACATCTGTCATTTTTGGTAAAAGGAGTGTTGACACACACCCTTGCAAGCCTTCAACTTCCTCTGTACGATCCATGTTAGTAGATGTCCCAACAATACCATCTGCCTCCAGCAATATGCTACATGATTCTGGATGTACCATTTTTTGTACATACTGACATACTAAAAAGAAGAAATTAGATTAGCCAATTTTAATTCAGAAAAAAAGTGGAATACTGTATTATAAAACTTACTGGCAAAATACTGAGAGCATACAAAAATAACAGTAAAACACACCCTATTATTTGCACCATACTGACTTAGTCAGTCATCTTAGATTAAGTGTGAACCAAAAGAACAATCATCAAATCTTTATATGGTGTGTGTATGTGTGTATGTGTGTGTGTGTGTGTGTGTGTGTGTGTGTGTGTGTGTGTGTGTGTGTGGGCGCGCGCGCACGCGCTGGAGGTAGATAAAAGGAAAGAGATGGGTTACAGGCATGGAAAGTAAGAGGGTGAGGGGAGGAACAGTTGTACATGCAATTTGTGCTACAGCACTCTGTAAATATTGCACTTCAATTATGCTCTTTCTTATCGAATACTAGCAGAACACTGTACTAAAATAATCCCATTTCTCTTTGAATGTGTGCTCATATGCAAATAAAATAAACAAAACCATGTTTGTAGTGCTCTCTGTCTGACATAATGATGCTCAGCCACACTAAGATCAAATTGTACAAGGAACACAGCTGTCTGTTTTCGACTGTGGATGCTCTGATGTGACGTCATCCTTCCGGTACTGTAAGTTCTAATTTGCTTACAGTACTAAATCAGTATTCATATTTGAAACTGCTTTTAATGTATTGTGCAAGTGTACTGTATGAGAGATTTTTGATGAGTAGCTGCCATAATGGCTCCATGAGCAAATGGGAGGTTACTGACTGGCAAATCGTGAACTCAGATTTGATCCCACGCTCCCCCTCCCCCTCCTCGTTATGTTAATCCATTAATTATAAAATTTAGGTATATTTAAGCAGTTCAATTTACATGCAGACAGGTCAGACATCTTTTTAACATTTCAACATGCACCTGAGAAAGGCTACAAAGCTGAAGTTATGATTGTGTACAATAAATGAATAATTAATGGTCAAATGGCAGAAATTTCTTTAAAATAAAATAAGTATATTCAATTTAGTTATGATTACTACTTTTGCAACTCAAAAAGTTATAGATGGTAATTAAAAAAGCGAGTATATGAGTAAAGTTAGTATGAAGGTCTCTCCCACTCCCCTCATAGAAGATACTAAAGCAATGGATTTATTAAAAGAAGGTGGCATTTTCCACTTTTGCTGTATTAATTTTATTTGTTTATGACTAGTTTCAGCCTCCAGGTCCATTCGCAACTGATTTTGTGGTTCTGCAATAGAAAAATATGTTTGCCTATTCAAATGTCAGTGTCTTGAATTTAATGTTTTCTATTTGTTTTAATTCACAAATGCTGTCTTGGTTTGTCAGCTTGACAATTACAAATGAATAGACAACACAAATTTACAGATGCTGACACTCCAATATGTAATGCATAGTTTTCAATTGCAGAACCACATCAAGTGAGAATGGCCTGCAAAACAAACTAGCCATGAGCAAATAAAATTACTACAGCAAAACGGAAAAAGTCATCATCTTTTAGTATTAAAGTGTTTTCTGTATGCAATCTGCTAATGACGCCCTTCTCCAGCAGATCTTTGGAGGCAAAAGCAAGATTTAAGGAGTTAGATAGATGATCTCCAAACGCAAATCGATCAACAGGACGCTACAGAATGATGCTCACTGATTGTTTGAAACTCTGTGAGGCAAAGCAAGTAGATTCCACTTTCAAGTTTATTTTGCCTGAGTCCCACAGTGAAAGGTAAAAATGCTCTCTAAAGATTTACATATGAGGGATTTATGACCAGATATTCTCATAACAGCATGGTAGCCAATTTGTTAAAGACACAGACTCTGAATCTGGGTGCATAGATTTGATTCCCACTGGTTCCATCGACCTTTTTTTAAATTTTATTCCTCGCTATGTTAAACAATTAATTATAAAATTTAAATATATCTGAACAGTTCAATTTATACATATAAAATTAATCTATTCAATTTAGTTATGATTACTACCCTTGTACATCAGAATGCTATAGGCTGCCACATTGTAAAACATTGGTAAAATTCTGCACGAGTCATCACTGCTAATAACTACCACAATAATTTAGTGACAGTGAAGTGTATTACTCGTAACAGGATACCAAAGATCTATAATGTTTTTAAGTAATTGCCAGCTTCCACAACCTAGGTGACCTAAACTGTTTCTATCAGACTTAAGCAAAAGTAATGAATCAAATTCTCACAAAATATCTGAGTTAAGAGTCGTTCTACATCAATATATAAGCCAAACTTGAGAGGAAGTGTTTGGATGGTGTGAGGCATGCAGATGACGCAAGTTATGGTGTTCTATTGTGTGGGAAAAGACAATTTCTACTCGGTGCTTCTTGAATATGCATCTGATTTTTCCCAATCGTATACCATTGTATAGCATAAAGGCAATGACTGCCACTTCCTCCGTGACAGCTTCCATCTCCACAGGTTGTACTGTTGTGACGGGGCAGAGAATGCACCTAATCTGCCATACTGGGTACCCATTTTTTCTGAGTACAGTTCTCAGGTGTTCCAAACACTCTGGATCTGAAATGGTAGCCTATTGTCTTCTGCTTGGACTCTAAAGAAAAAATAACAACTGACAGTCCACAGATTGCACAGCTCTGTCTGGATTCAAGTTTATGTGATGGATTAATTTTATTTTTACATTGTGGTTTTTCTTCTTGTACAGCATCGAGTTTCATTCTTTAATTGAGTGGACTGGAAACTCACAACATGATGTAGTATATTATCTTATGAATATCAGTACAATCTTTATCAGTACCTTACAACAATGATTTAAAATTGTACTGATGTGTGATTTCATCTTGGTTCCAGCCATTATTTTTCACCTTTCATGTGTTCACATTCTTTATACTATGTTCCCATTAATCACACTCAACTCCTTAAACAACATTCTAAAGTTTACTGTTAGTACACGCCAGATGTTGCCCCCACTGAATTCTAAGGACTAGAATGAATCTGCAGCAACTTCTTCGTGCACTTTCCGTCCAATATGTGTCTTCCCACGTTGATGTGGAATCTGGTATACGCTGGCCTTCTGCAAACCGAGATCACCTTTGATGTTTCTCAATAATACTAGTGTTTTATTTGGAAATCAAAAGAGATTTTTTACTTTGTGCTTCTTCAGTATGCATCTGATTTTTGTCGATAGTGTACCAGTGTATGGTATAAAGGCAGTAGTCACCTCTTCCTCCATAACTACTTCTGTCTCCACAGGTTGTACTGTTATGGTAAGGTGGAGAGCACATCTAATCTGCCACTCTGGGTACCTGCATATTTGTATTGGAGTACTTCCAAGAGGAAGCCCTGATTTCATCCAAATGGAAACCCACGTGTTTTTTCCATTAGGTAGATGATACGTTTGTCATCTGGCCCCACAGAAAGGACATGCTCCTCAATTTCCTTTCACATTTGAACTCCATACATCTCAACATGAAATTCGCTATGGAGACCAAAGCAGAAGGAAGATCACCATTACTGGATGTCATGGTCGGGCAAGAAGAACTGATGGCACCCTGGGCCACAGTATGTATCAGAAGAAAACACGCACTAACCTGTATTTGCCTGTAGACACTGCCACCACACTTTGGAGAGGAATGGGGCACTAAAAACAATAGTACACAAGGCAAACACCATTTCAGATCCAGATTGTTTGGAACACCTGAGAACTGTATTCAGAAAAAAATGGGTACCCAGTATGGCAGATTAGGTGCATTCTCTGCCACGTCACAAAAGTACAACCTGTGGAGATGGAAGATGTCACGGAGGAAGTGGCAGTCATTGCCTTTATGCTGTACAGTGGTATACGATCGGGAAAAATCAGATGCATATTCAAGAAGCACCAAGTAGAAATTGTCTTTTCCCACACAATAGAACACTAGCATTATAGGGAAGCATCCAAGATGATCTCGGTTGGAAGGAAAACGTATACCAGATCCCATGACAGTGTGGGTAGGCATATATTGGACAGATATCACACACCGTCGAAGATCATTGCCAAGAACACCCAAGGCACACTTGACTGATGTATGCTAATGAGTCAGCACTCATACAGCACTGTCTGTCTGAGAATCATGCTATGGAATAAGAATATACCAGGATCTTCACACAGACTTGCAAATACTGAGACAGTGTCGTTTAGAGAGGCAGTAGAAATTTGCACCAAGGACGATATCATCAGACGAGATTGAAGCTATAATATTAACAAGACTTGGGAACCAGCACTGAGTTTAATTAAGAGGGATTCTCAGCAAACAAAGTGATCTGGCAATGAGGGCAGACAGCAAACTTACATCAACGCTATCACAGATGCTGACACTAGTGTCCCTGCGACTGCTGAAGCAGGCATGGATCATAGATGGAGCAGCTTGGACGGGACATTAGAAGGCCGCATGCCCTCAGGAGCTCAGTTTGTCAGCACACCTGATGATGACGACATGTCTGATCAACGAAATATTAAGCCTGTTGGACACTATGAACTGGCAGTGCAACCTCAGACTGTTCAATCAAACAAAAAATTATTTATGTAACTTTATTTATTTTTGGGTGACAGTTAAACCTTGGAGTTCTGCTTGTAGATATGAGAGACCTTGTATGCTGCACTGTCTTTTTATTTCCATGCTCTACCAAGGGGTGACACCATGTGACCCTGAGCAGGCCAGTCTATGACATGGTACACTGCTCTTGTGGCACTGGCTTCAGTTTGTACACAAATAGTATCTTGAGAGACTAAAAACATGATTTGCAGAAGCTCACTACCTCCAATACTGGTGGATGTGCTTGAACTTCTGCCACCAGATGCTGCCCATTTGACAGTAAAGGTGTACCAGCTATTACCATGGAACAGGGAGCCCACAAAACAATTAAAAACCATAAATTGAAAACTAAAAAGTAAGCAGGGGAGCAACAGAGCAACTATCCATACCAAGTTGGTGGAAATGTATGGCAACAATGCACAATCATAAGACACAGTGGTTATGTGATGCTGAGAATCTGAACAGGAATAGAGGACTGGTCGCCTGAAGACCAGTGTATCACAATTGAAATGGTAGTGGAAAAATTGAAAATATCTCACAAATTGCACAACATTTTGAACATGACTAAGATTGCCACCTGCACGGTACTGTGACTGCTGAATTGAGGCAACAGTGGAAATGTGGCACCTATGTGAGGCCAAGCCAAATGACTCCTTCAGCTGCCTAACCACAACCGATGAGTGAGGTGTATCACTTTGACTCCGTGCCAAAGGAGCAGTAGAAACCTATTTATCCTCCACTTTCTAAAATGGGCGAAGACCGAACCATCATCAAGCAGCATAATGCTGAGTGTGTTTTGATTTGCCATGGTGTGAAGGTAATAGAGTATGCTTGTAAGGGCCTGTCTACACAGGTGTATATTACCAAAGTTGCCTAATTATGTTACTGGAAGCTGTTCAAGGGGGTTGTTTTTGGTACATGACACAAGCCACACATGCTGCTTCATGTGCTATCAAATTTTGCCTAATCATATGTGTTCTCCTGGCATGACTCCCAATGACTTTTTACTCCTTCACAGATAAAGAAATCATTGCATGGCAAACATTTCCCAAATGACAACAAGGTGATTTTTGAGATGGTATGTCTCCTCAACAGCCAAATTGCAGACTTCTACAGCCAAAGTCTTCATCATGTCATCCATCACTGGGAAAAGTATCAGTATTGGGAAAGGAATAGTTGCCACTCCTCACCATAAAGCGGAGATGCTGAGTTGCACACAGGCACAACGAAAAGACTGTCTGACAAAGCTTTTGGCCAAATAGGTCTTAATGAGAATAGACAATATACTCCCCCCCCCCCCCCCTCCACCCACCCACCCACAAAAAAAGGTCTCTGGCTGCCAAGGCCAAACAGTGAGCAGCAGCACATGATGGGAGAAGAAAACTGGGTGGTGGGGATAAGGAGGAGGCTAGAGCAGGGAGGGAGAGGGATAGCAGGGTAGATGTTGGGAATGGTAAAGTGCTGCTTGTGGGAGCATACAGAGATGAGGTGTGGAGAGGGTATGGTAACTAGGGGCAGGGGAGATGGAGGACTGGCAGGGGGGGGGGGGGGGGGGGAGGGATAGTAAAAAGAGAGAAGTAAAAAGATAGTGGTGTGCTGGTGTAATAGAGGGCTGAGAAGTGCTGGAATGGGAAAAGGGAAGGGAACAGGTGGGTACAGGACGGTGACTAATGAGGGTTGAGGCCAGGAGGGATACAGGAATGTAGGATATATTGTAGGGAGAGTTCCCACCTGCACAATGCAGAAAAGCTGGTGTAGGTGGGTACAATCCAGATGACACAGGCCTTGAAGCAGTCAGTGAAATGAAGAATATAGTGTTGGGTAGCATGCTCAGCAACTGGATGGTCCAGCTGTTCCTTGGCCACAGTTTGCCAGTAGCCATTCATGCGGACTGACAGCTTGTTGTTTGTCATGCCCACGTGGAATGCAGGACAGTGGCTGCAGCTTAGGTTGTAGATCACATGACTGGTTTCACAAACAGCCCTGCCTTTGAATGGATAGGGGATGCTTGTGACTGGACTACAATAAGTGGTGGTAGGGTGTCTTCCATCTAGGGATATGAGGATATCTTTGTCCACCCTTACATAACCCCTGTCCCAAGACTCATAGCCCTATAACAGACCTCAATGGAAGGCCTGTGCCATACACTCCAGTCCAGTCACAAGCATCATCTATCCCATCAAAGACAAGACTACCTGTTAAACAAGTCATGTGATCTACAATCTAAGCTGCAACCATTGTGCTGCATTCCACGTAGGCATGGCAACCAACAGGCTGTCTGTCCCCATGAATGGCCACCAACAAACTGAGGCTTATAAATAGCTGGACCACTCAGTTGCTGAGCATGCTGCCAAAGTTCTTCATTTCAATGACAGCTTCACAGCCTGTGCCAACTGGATCCTCCCCACCAACAGCAGTTTTTCTGAATCGCGCATGTGGGAACTCTGCCTACAATATATCATACATTCTTGCAATCCTCCTGGCCTCAACCTTTGTTAGTCATTGCCTTTGACCCACTGTAATGGGACATCCTCCTCTAGGATTACTTTTACTCAACAGTAGTTGTCAATACCAGTATTATTTTTCAAATTTTGGTCAGGTCAATATTATCTCAGCTGATTTTCTGAAAACTTTCGTATAATTTTATACACAATATGTTATATTTCAAGCTAAAATTTATGAAAAGGAATTACTTTATTTTGGACATTATAGTCGATAAGTACTAGTTCTGAATGTACAGTAAAAATTATTCTTTTTAGAAACATTTGAAATTACAAATTATTTAGCATACATAAAATTTCTATTATTAATTACGCAATCTAGTACAGCTTATTATGTTTATTTTTGAATTCATTTATGAAGTAATAATTGAAACTAATAAGAATTCATTTATCAAGAAAACTTGTAAAACCTTTGGAATATTGTTATTTCCACCGAGTGAGACAGTAGTAAGCATGCCTCTGATGTGGTCAGATGTATTTTTGTATTTTGTGCGACAGTGTAATTTCAGCTTTCTTAATGTAAAAAGTCAAAAGACTGTATGATATATTAAAATGTGACAAAATATATTAATGTAAAAACAAAACTTTCGCAACAACAATCTTAAAATTTATTTAGATCAATTCAACCATGAGGACCTAAAATGTGAGAAATTCAGCTTCAAGAATCAGACCCCTAGACAAAAAGAACTGGAGCCAACTCTATGCAAAAAGATAAGTAAACTAGAAAGTTTATTGTAATCTTCGCTCCTCTCAAATCTTCATGGAAGACTAATGTGGACAATAGCATGTAGTATGTAGGAAAGAGGCGGGGGGGGGGGGGGGGATATTACACCACCTATTCCCTCCCCTGTACCCATTCCAGCACTTCTCAGCCCTCTATTCCACCAACGAACTCAATGTCTTTTTACTTCTCTCCTTTTCTGCTGCCCTCCATCTAACCTTTTGATTGCACCTAGCTGCCCTACCCTCTCCCCACCCTGTCCCTGTATACTCCCACAAGCAGCATTTTACCATCCCCAACCTCTACCCTGCTATCTCTACCCTGCTATCCCTCCCCCTCCCCTGCTCCAGCCGCCTCCTTATCCCCACCACCCAGTTTGTCTCTCCCTTCAAGTACTGCTGCTCGCAGTCTTGTCTTGTCAGCCAGAGACTGCGGCTGCGCGCGCATGTGTGTGTGGTTATTCTGATGAAGGCCCATTACACCAAAAGTTTTGTTTGACAATCTTTTCATTGTGCCTATCTGCATCTAAGCATCTCCACTACATAGTGAATAGCAATTATCTTTTCCATAATACTGTCATTATTTCATCCTGGTTTTTCCATTGTTTGATTGAGAAAAATGTGTTACATTGCATGAGGCATACGTATATATGACATGAACTAACACCGCTACCTAGTTACACAGCTTTTTTTTCGTGGTGATAATTAAAACTTTATAGCTAGCCCGCATGCATATTGATGTCCAGACACCCACTATAGAGCATGTTGACAATTAGGACTGTTCTGTTGCGTATGATACTTGGATGATGGCATATGGTACTTGGATTGACTTTGCTCAGTTCATGGACAACCTGTGAATAACAAGCGTATTAATTACAGGACAGTGTTTCTCTCAATTTACAGTGATTCAGTAACTTTTGGACTTCTGTTTCCCTGCAGCAAAGAGAGTTGTCCATACTGGTGTCTAGCTCATTAAATTCATTTTAAGTAGCAACAACAATGGTGTCAATGATGACTTCTGTGTCGGGCACAGTAGTTACAATTCACTATGGATTTGACGCAACTATAGGTCCATAAACAACAAGAAGAACATCCCCACCAGTAGCTGGTATTCTACAGAAACAACATACAGCTCTTATTATCTCAATGCGCCATAGAACCTCCAACCGGATTTTCCTCGTATAATGAAACTGCCGATGACTAGGACTTTTTTTCTTTTTGCAGCACCTTCAGTCAACTTTTAAAATAACCTCTCCTGAACTGCATTATTTATTTTTAATTTCCTTTGTCATCTGCGGCCATGCTCTGTTTGTTATGTAATCTTAATCCTACAGTCCATTTCCTTTTCAGATGTACGTAAGATGCTCTCTGCACATTGTGGAAGCAGAAGCTTTTAGTTCTCAACTTGGAACGGACAAATCTGAACTCCACTGGCAAAATTTTGGATGCTGTTAATGCTGTGTCATCCAAACAAGACATAGCCAGGCCTAAAGCACCACAGGTGCTAAGATGCAAGCTGGTGTTAGTGTCATACAGATTTATAACTTGTGCAAGTTCCTCCAGTGCCATGGATGGTGCTGAGGATGAAGATATTGTCTTCACCTCGGCCAACTGCTGGCCGAGTACAATCTGCCAGTGACCAGAAGACAATGGACAGACGCCTACTTGGAAGATAGAAGAACAGCTCTCACCCACTCAGTTATAGATCACCATCCAGGGATGATTTAGACAGGGAACATCATTTGGTGAACTCTTAGAAGTGGACAGACAGTTGTTGCAAATTGCATTTGCTATGTACTGTGAAGTGTACCTATGATTAATTGCACTTAGCCATTGAGGGCCTTTTTTGTGTTATATTACATGCAGTGTTGCAGACTATCATTCAACAACTCACAAAGATAAGTAACCCTTTTTAACTCATTTCAGTGACTTTGTTACTAATTGGTAGAACTTTCATTCTCCTATCCTGTTACTTGACCCTAGGGCATATCTGTGCAATAAAGGAAAAAAGAAATTGTCTTAGTGGTGTATTGCACCAGAAGCCATTTCACGAACTCACAAACTTGGCATCCACTGATGACGAGGGGTTACAGAAGTTAAGTGACATTTTCTGAGTATTTTGTTATAAGGGACCCATAGTCTCTGGTGGCTCATTACAGAGTAATAACGTAACTATGATTTATTTAGTTTGTTACACCAATTACATATGTTAGAATACCTGTACAACAGTGAAAATGTCTATAATGTGCAGACACAACAACAACAGAAAAGACAGAGTAACGCAACAACCCCTAGAGGACACACATACACTGTGACAGAACATATATGTGCATATGCAGCCCAAAGTTATAGCAACAGTAAATGAGCTAACCATTATATGAATTCTGGTGGCATACCAGCAACAACCAGAAAGGCGGAGCTGATACTAAATGGGATCCCTAAGTTCTGTTAATATTTGTCATAAATTTGTTAGGCAGAAAGTTCTTGTCTGATGAGAAAGAAAAGTCAGTATTCATTTCAATCTTGCTCAGAACGTGCAAGAATATACTGGACAGAGGATAAACTATGTATTCAACCAGTGACTGTGCCACTGCAGCAATATTTATGGAAACATATGTTTAAACTTTCAATGAAATATTAATAATGGATAGGCATATACTAATTTTCTTTCAGTTGTACTCCATAGTATTTATAAACAACATTTTAGAAATGTCTTAATAACTGAGTTTAGAATACACTCTGCAATCCTGTAGCAAAAGAACATCAGTGATATTGATCTGTAATTCTGTGTGCCAATTCTTTTACCCATTCTGCAAAATGAACTGGCCTCTGCTCTCTTCCAGTCATGTCATACTATTTGTTGTACAAGATACTCTTGACATATATGAGCTAGGAAATGGTCTACCTCCTGAATGTATTTAATATGAAATTAACTGGAATTCCACCAGGAACCATTAACTTTGAATAATCAAATTATTTTTCAGTACTTGTGTTGCTTATACAGGGTGTTACAAAAAGGTACAGCCAAACTTTCAGGAAACATTGCTCACACACAAAGAAAGAAAATATGTTATGTGGACATGTGTCCGGAAACGCTTACTTTCCATGTTAGAGCTCATTTTATTACTTCTCTTCAAGTCACATTAATCATGGAATGGAAACACACAGCAACAGAACGTACCAGCGTGACTTCAAACACTTTGTTACAGGAAATGTTCAAAATGTCCTCCGTTAGCGAGCATACATGCATCCACCCTCTGTCGCATGGAATCCCTGATGCACTGATGCAGCCCTGGAGAATGGCGTGTTGTATCACAGCCGTCCACAATACGAGCACAAAGAGTCTCTACATTTGGTACCAGGGTTGCGTAGACAAGAGCTTTCAAATGCCCCCATAAATGAAAGTCAAGAGCTTGAGGTCAGGAAAGTGTGGTGGCCATGGAATTGGTCCGCCTCTACCAATCCATCGGTCACCGAATCTGTTGTTGAGAAGCGTACAAACACTTTGACTGAAATGTGCAGGAGCACCATCGTGCATGAACCACATGTTGTGTTGTACTTGTAAAGGCACATGTTCTAGCAGCACAGGTAGTATAAAATCATGATAACGTGCTCCATTGAGCGTAGGTGGACGAAACTAAAATGAGCTCCAACATGGAAATTAAGCGTTTCCGGACACATGTCCACATAACATCTTTTCTTTATTTGTGTGTGAGGAATGTTTCCTGAAAGTTTGGCCGTACCTTTTTGTAACACCCTGTATAACTAATCTCTCATTTTTTAATCTGAACAGGGGACAAACATTTTTAAATGTAGAATTTAATATTTCTGCTTTCTGCCTGGTGTCTTTAGTTTCAACATCATACTGACCCACAAGAAGCTGAATGGCAGGTGGGATCCATTCAATACGCATGACCTAACCTTCCTGATACAAATTACTGAATGTTTTTAGCAGAGCCCATCTGAAGATTACATAGGTTTCTATTAAGTTTTTATCAGTCACTTTTTCTTCAACATCTTTTGTAATGAGAGTGTAGTAGTCTGCTTTAACAACGTACCCTGAATGGTAACATTAAAGCAATGTCAGTCTTTGGCATCATTCATTACTTTGTATGTATTTATCTACAGCATTGTTTATTAACGTCTTTCAGCTTTAACCACAATTTTTGTGTAATGTTCTTAGTTTGTCCATTAAACGGACTCTTCCTCAAGAACAATCTCCTAATTTTCTTGATAATCTTTTAACCTTTGGTAACCATCATTCTTGTCACAGCATCACAACTGCTAATCCCTCTCTCATTAGTGACACAATCAAAGAAGATTACGTCTAATTGTGGCCTGGAAGTCTAAAATATTTCTTTTGCTTACAGGCTGTTGGGCTGATTATCCAAGGCAGTTTTCTGACAATGTATTCTCTAGCTTACCCACATACACATTAAACAAAAATTTTTGTACAAGTGGCTGATACACGTATGTGCTAGATGAATGATCACACTTGAATACCATTATTTGTTGGTATCTGTGAAACATGCCACAGTCGGGTGACTTGAAGCTAACACCAACAGCCCTGCTTTAACTGTACCAGTTTTATATAATCTTCCAATTTGCCCAACATTTTTCATATGTTCTGAATAAAAACTTATCAAATTGCATTCTGGGGACTGACAATATAAAAACAATGATGATGTGACTTACCAAACAAAAGCACTGGCAGGTCGATAGACACACAAACAAACATAAACACACACACACAAAAATCAAGCTTTCGCAACCGACGGTTGCTTCATCAGGAAAGAGGGAAGGAGAGGGAAAGACGAAAGGATGTGGGTTTTAAGGGAGAGGGTAAGGAGTCATTCCAATCCCGGAAGCGGAAATACTTACCTTAAGGGGAAAAAAGAACAGGTACACACTCGCACACACACATATCCATCCGCACATACACAGACATAAGCACACATTTGTAAAGGCAAAGAGATGGGGCAGAGATGTCAGTCGAGGCGGAAGTACACAGGTAAAGATGTTGTTGAAAAAAGACAGGTGAGGTATGAGTGGTGGTAACTTGAAATTAGCGGAGGTTGAGGCCTGGCGGATAACGAGAAGATAGGATATACTGAAGGGCAAGTTCCCATTTCCGGAGTTCTGACAGGCTGGTGTTAGTGGGAAGTGTTACACCCGGACGGTGTAACACTGTGCCAAGATGTGCTGGCCGTGTACCAAGGCATGTTTAGCCACAGGGTGATCCTCATTACCAACAAACACTGTCTGCCTGTGTCCACTCATGCGAATGGACAGTTTGTTGCTGGTCATTCCCACATAGAAAGCTTCACTGTGTAGGCAGGTCAGTTGGTAAATCACGTGGGTGCTTTCACACGTGGCTCTGCCTTTGATCGTGTACACCTTTCGGGTTACAGGACTGGAGTAGGTGGTGGTGGGAGGGTGCATGCGACAGGTTTTACACCGGGGGCAGTTACAAGGGTAGGAGCCAGAGGGTAGGGAAGGTGGTTTGGGGATTTCATAGGGATGAACTAAGAGGTTACGAAGGTTAGGTGGACGGCGGAAAGACACTCTTGGTGGAGTGGGGAGTATTTCATGAATGATGGATCTCATTTCAGGGCAGGATTTGAGGAAGTCATATCCCTGCTGGAGAGCCACATTCAGAGTCTGATCCAGTCCCAGAAAGTATCCTGTCACAAGTGGGGCACTTTTGTGGTTCTTCTGTGGGAGGTTCTGGGTTTGAGGGGATGAGGAAGTGGCGCTGGTTATTTGCTTCTGTACCAGGTCGGGAGGGTAGTTGCGGGATGCGAAAGCTGTTTTCAGGTTGTTGGTGTAATGGTTCAGGGATTCCTGACTGGAGCAGATTCGTTTGCCATGAAGACCTAGGCTGTAGGGAAGGGACCGTTTGATGTGGAATGGGTGGCAGCTGTCATAATGGAGGTACTGTTGCTTGTTGGTGGGTTTGATGTGGACGGACGAGTGAAGCTGGCCATTGGACAGATGGAGGTCAACGTCCAGGAAAGTGGCATGGAATTTGGAGTAGGACCAGGTGAATCTGATGGAACCAAAGGAGTTGAGGTTGGAGAGGAAATTCTGGAGTTCTTCTTCACTGTGAGTCCAGATCATGAAGATGTCATCAATAAATCTGTACCAAACTTTGGGTTGGCAGGCCTGGGTAACCAAGAAGGCTTCCTCTAAGCGACCCATAAATAGGTTGGCGTACGAGGGGGGCATCCTGGTACCCATGGCTGTTCCCTTTAATTGTTGGTATGTCTGGCCTTCAAAAGTGAAGAAGTTGTGGGTCAGGATGAAGCTGGCTAAGGTAATGAGGAAAGAGGTTTGAGGTAGGGTGGCAGGTGATCGGCGTGAAAGGAAGTGCTCCATCGCAGCGAGGTCCTGAACATGCGGAATTTTTGTGTATAAGGAAGTGGCATCAATGGTTACAAGGATGGTTTCCGGGGGTAACAGATAGGGTAAGGTTTCCAGGCTTTTGAGAAAGTGGTTGGTGTCTTTGATGAAGGATGGGAGACTGCATGTAATGGGTTGAAGGTGTTGATCTACGTAGGCAGAGATACGTTCTGTGGGGGCTTGGCAACCAGCTACAGTGGGGCAGCCGGGATGATTGGGTTTGTGAATTTTAGGAAGAAGGTAGAAGGTAGGGGTGCGGGGTGTCGGTGGGGTCAGGAGGTTGATGGACTCAGGTGAAAGGTTTTGTAGGGGGCCTAAGGTTCTGAGGATTCCTTGAAGCTCCGCCTAGACATCAAGAATGGGATTACCTTGGCAAACTTTGTATGTGGTGTTGTCTGAAAGCTGACGCAGTCCCTCAGCCACATACTCCAGACAATCAAGTACCACGGTCGTGGAACCCTTGTCCGCCGGAAGAATGACGATGGATCGGTCAGCCTTCATATCACGGATAGCTTGGGCTTCAGCAGTGGTGATGTTGGGAGTAGGATTAAGGTTTCTTAGGAAGGATTGAGAGGCAAGGCTGGAAGTCAGAAATTCCTGGAAGGTTTGGAGAGGATGATTTTGAGGAAGAATAGGTGGGTCCCACTGTGACGCAGGACGGAACTGTTCCAGGCAGGGTTCAATTTGGATAGTGTCTTGGGGAGTTGGATCATTAGGAGTAGGATTAGGATCATTTCTCTTCGTGGCAAAGTGATATTTCCAGCAGTGAGTACGAGTGTAGGAAAGTAAATCTCTGACGAGGGCTGTTTGGTTGAACCTGGGAGTGGGGCTGAAGGTGAGGCCTTTGGAAAGGACAGAGGTTTCGGATTGGGAGAGAGGTTTGAAGGAAAGATTAACTACTGAATTAGGATGATGTGGTTCCAGATTGTGTTGATTGGAATTTTGAGGTTTTGGAGGGAGTGGAGCTGGAAGTGGGAGATTGAGTAGATGGGAGAGACTGGGTTTGTGTGCAATGAGAGGAGGTTGAGGTTTGCTGGAAAGGTTGTGAAGGGTGATTGAGTTGCCTTTCTGGAGGCGGGAAACCAGGAGATTGGATAGTTTTTTGAGGTGGAGGGGGGCATGCTGTTCTAATTTGCGGTTGGACTGTAGGAGGATACTCTGAACAGCCGGTGTGGATGTAGGAGAGGAAAGATTGAGGACTTTGATTAGGGATAGGAGTTGACGGGTGTGTTCATTGGCCTAGTTGATGTGTAGGTGAAGGATTAGGTGGGTGAGGGCAATGGATTGTTCAGTTTGAAACTGGTACAGGGACTGATGGAAAGAAGGGTTGCAGCCAGAGATGGGAACTTTAAGTGTGAGGCCTTTGGGGGTAATGCCAAATGTCAGACAAGACTGATAAAATCAAATCTGGCTAGGGCGAAGGCATGTTTGCGGAGGAAATGTAAATAAAACTTAATGGGGTCGTTGTGGGGGTGTTGTGAGGGTGACATGGTATTAGAAGGTGGAAAGTGTAACATGAGGCTGAAATGAAAATGAAAATAAAAACATATGGGGAGACATAAAAGGTGAACTAGAAAGAAACTGGAGGTCTGGTGTGAAAAAAGGCGTAAAAGTGTTGGCTAAAGCTGGGCTATGTTGATCCTGTGGTGAACTTGGGTTGGTAGACGATGTGCATAAAGGTTAGGTGGTTGTGTTGCTGCCAAAACACGTTAAAGGGTGGAGAAATTCGGGAAAATTTCAAAAAAACTAGGTGTAAATGTATTAAAAGGAGTGGTTTTGTGGTGGCAGATTATGAAAATGAGGTTAGCAATTGTGTGACGAAGAAATAATGACGTTAAAACCTGTGGGAAGCGAGTGTTTGTTGGTAATGAGGATCACCCTGTGGCTAAACATGCCTTGGTGCACGGCCAGCACGTCTTGGCACAGTGTTACACCATCCGGGTTATCTGGATACTTCTCACTAACACCAACCTGTCAGAACTCCGGAGATGGGAACTTGCCCTTCAGTATATCCTATCTTCTCGTTATCCGCCAGGCCTCAACCTCCGCTAATTTCAAGTTGCCGCCACTCATACCTCACCTGTCTTTCAACAACATCTTTGCCTGTGTACTTCCGCCTCGACTGACATCTCTGCCCAAACTCTTTGCCTTTACAAATGTCTGTGTGTGTGTGTGTGTGTGTGTGTGCGTGTGTGTGTGCGCGCGCGCTCATCCTGATGAAGCAACAGTGGGTTGTGAAAGCTTGAAATTTGTGTGTGTGTTTGTTATTGTTATTGTTTCTATCAATGTACCAACGCTTACATTTGGTAAGTTACAGAATCTTTGTTTTTAGATACATTTTTCCCATATCCCCCTTATTCCCTAACGTTACCATCTAAAAACTACACACATTATAAGAATCATCACTACTAACGATACTATTAAACTATATCCAGATATGTGCTTTGTCAATAAACATCACAAGATATTTCACAAAAGCATCATCTTAGACCTGAGAAAAAGAACAGCAGGGAAAGTAAGGAGCAATGTTCAAGTGTGTGTGTGTGTGTGTGTGTGTGTGTGTGTGTGTGTGTGTGTGTGTACACATTTCAGTAATATATTTGTATAAGGCTTACTTACCACAATGAGTGTTACCACATGCTACTCTTTTTGTAGAATAAGGGCAACTAGCAATGCCTTTCCCACATTCAATATGGGGTTCCACACCACGTCCACACATAAATGACAGGCACACCTGTGATGCACAGAATGTTTCCCTTCGGAATGCAACATTGACCAGATTAAGTAAAGTGCTGGATGTAGTCTTCCTCCAAAACGACCAGTCAATATTTTCACGTTTTGATTTCTCATGTTCTGCAGCTTCCTTCCATGCCCTTGAAAAAAGGGGAGAAAGGTCCAGTGATTGCTAGATGTTTAACATGTTCCAACACTACATTTAGGCACTACAAGCACACCATTTCCTGCCAAATTCATGTGAAATACTCGCATATCTGCTAGAATAATCTACTTCCTCTCATAATAAGTTAACTACTTGGGGGGGGGGGGGGGGGCAATAAAATAAAAAAATCAAGCATACGCCAAATTTTCAACATAAACACGGATGAAAAGAAGGGTGTTGGAGATTAAACTTACATAATTTCATCACAATAATTGTTTTACTATCTTAAGAAACTGATTTTCCAATGTGTGTGTATGTGTGTGTGTAGCTGAGAAGTAATGTCAGATACACCAATTTGCAATAAAGTCCATACCGGCAAACGTGTGCTGCTGTTCTAAGATCCTTCATTGGCAAATAATTAAAAACAAGGCGTAAGAGTCCATACGCTGTAGTGATGTATTCACCCATGCAGCTAGTAACATCATATAACTGCAACAAAAGAACACACATACAAAAACGTGAAATTTACATGAAGTCTCACACTTAGAAAAAAAAAAAAAAGATAAGATAAGAGGGATGCAAAGTATTGCGCACCATTGAATTCTCATTATCTCTCTATTAAGATATTGGCACATAGCAAACACTGTACAATTAATTTTTGGATTCCATTTTTTAAAGCATAGGTTAGATGTATCACACTCACTTTTATTTATAAATTTTTTTGTAATCATTTACTGAAAATCAAAGAATAAATATAATAAAAACAAAAACATATCTGGCTCACTAAAGAGAAACTACCCAAGTTAATAGTAAGTTGCATTGTTATCACAGATGAAAAGTTTCAAAACCCAAGTTTTAAAAATTCAGCAATAGTTTCAATTTCCACAATGAAATTTTAACTCTACAATGGTGTGTGTGCTGATACGAAACTTACTGGCTGATTTAAAAATATGTGCTGGACCGATCTCCAACTCGGGACCTTTGCCTTTCACGGGCAAGGGATCTACCGACTGAGCTACCCAACCACGACTCACAACCCATTCTCACAGCTTTAATTCTGCCAGTACCTTATCTTGTACCTTCAAAGTTTCACAGAAGCTCTCCTGTGAACCATGCAGATCTAGCACTCCTGGAAGAAAGGATATTGCAGAGACAAGGCTTAGCCACAGCCTGGGGGATTTTACTCTATATCGGAGTGTGCACTGATGAAACTTCCTGACAGATTAATATAGTGCACTGGACTGAGACTCCAATTCGAGTCCTTTGCCTTTCAGGGGCAATTGCTCTACTGAATGGGCTGCCCAAGCATGACTCAAGACCCATCCTCACAGTTTTATTCTGCCTGTATCTCGTCTCCTGCCTTCCAAACTTCACTGAAGCTCTCCTGCGAACCTCACAGAACTAGCACTCCTGGAAGAAAGGATACTGCCGAAGGCAAAGGTCCTGAGTTTGAGTATCTGCCAGGAAGTTTGATGCAGCTCTTTACACTAAATTAGCCTGGAGATGCAAGCATCTTCATCTCTGAATTACTATCACAACCTACTGAACTTACTGTATTCATGCCTTGGTTTCCTTACAATTTTTATCCCCCCCCCCCCACACACACACACACAAACACAACATTTCTTTCCACTACCAAACACATGAACCAGACAATACCTTATTTCTTGACGCTTTGGGATATGTCCTATCAAACAATAACTTCTTAAAAGTTATGGATTATTATAAATAATCCTTTACTAATGAAATTGCAAAAATTATGTAGAATCATTCATGATTAGTTTCAGCTACAACAGCTAGCCATCTTGATATCAAAGAGAAAAACATCTCTGTGACTCTGCACCAGGCCAATAGGAGACACATTGTCATCTATAAAATACAGATTTGTGCCTAACCCCATTCACAGCCAAGCTTTTTCACCCATGTATGTATTTTATTGATGGCAATATGTATCCTACCAGCCTGTTGATTTGACACAGCAAATAAACATTTTTGATGTGGAGACGGCTAGCTCTTTTAGCCAAAACTAGTTAAAAACGATTATAAGTAATTTTTGCATTATTGATCAATAAAACATAACATATAAGAATCAATAACTTTTAACCCCCCCCCCCATGAACCATGGACTTTGCCATTGGTGGGGAGGCTCGCATGCCTCAGTGATACAGATAGACATAACATATGTGCAACCACAACAGAGGGGTATCTGTTGAGAGGCAGCCAAACTTGTGGTTCCTGAAGAGGGGCAGCAGCCATTTCAGTAGTTGCCAGGGCCACAGTCTGGATGTTTGACTGATCTGGCCTTGTAACACCAACCAAAACGGCCTTGCTGTGGTGGTACTGCAAACGGCTGAAAGCAAGGGGAAACTACAGCCGTAACTTTTCCCGGGGGCATGCAGCTTTACTGTATGGTTAAATGATAAAATATTCCGGAGGTAAAATAGTCCCCCATTCGGGTCTCCGGGTGTGGACTACTCAGGAGGATGTTGTTATCAGGAGAAGCAAAACTGGCGTTCTATGGGTCGGAGCGTAGAATGTCAGATCCCTTAATCGGGAAGATAAGCTAGAAAATTTAAAAAGGGAAATGTATAGGTTAAAGTTAGATATCGTGGGAATTAGTGACGTTTGGTGGAAGGAGGAACAAGACTTCTGGTCAGGTGTATACAGGGTTATGAATACAAAATCAAATAGGGGTGATGCAGGAGTAGGATTAATAATTATTAAAAAATGGGAGTAAGTTACTACAAACAGCATAGTGAACGCATTATTGTAGCCAAGATAGACACAAAGCCCACACCTACCACAGTAGTACAAGTTTATATGCCAACTAGCTCTGCAGATTATGAAGAGACTCATGAAATGTATGATGAGATAAAAGAAATTATTCATATAGTGAAGGGAGATGAAAATTTAATATTCATGGGTGACTGGAATTCGATAGTAGGAAAAGGAAGAGAAGGAAACACAGTAGGTGAATATGGAATGGGGGTAAGGAATGAAAGAGAAAGCCACATGGTAGAATTTTGCACAGAGCATAACTTAATCATAGCTAGAAAGAAGGTTGTATACATGGAAGAGGCCTGAAGATACTGGAAGGTGTCAGATTATATAATGGTAAGACAGAGATTTAGGAAACAGGTTTTAAATTGTAAGACATTTCCAGGGGCAGATGTGGACTCTGACCACAATCTATTGGTTATGAACTGTAGATTAAAACTGAAGAAACTGCAAAAAGGTGGGAATTTAAGGAGATGGGACATGGATGAACTGTAAGAACCAGAGGTTGTACAGAGTTTCAGGGAGAGCATAAGGGAATAATTGAAAGGAACGGGGGAAAGGAGTACAGTAGAAGAAGAATGGGTAGCTCTGAGGGATGAAATAGTGAAAGCAGCAGAGGATCAAGTAGGTATAAGGATGAGGGCTAATAGAAATCCTTGGATAACAGAGGAGATATTGAATTTAACTGATGAAAGGAGGAAATACAAAAATTCAGTAAATGAAGCAGGCAAAAACGAATACAAACGTCTCAGAAATGAGATCGACAGGGAGGTCAAAATGGCTAATTAGGGATGGCTAGAGGACAAACGTAAGGATGTAGAGGCTTATCTCACTAGGGGTAAGGTAGATACTGCCTACAGGAAAATTAAAGAGACCTTTGGAGAAAAGAGAAGCACTTGCATGAATATCAAGAGCTCAGATGGAACCCCAGTTCTAAGCAATTAAGGGAAAGCGGAGACATGGAAGGAGTATATAGCGGGTCTATACAATGGCGATGTTCTTGAGGACAATATTATGGAAATGGAAGAGGATGTAGATGAAGATGAAATGGAAGATATGATACTGCATGAAGAGTTTGACAGAGCACTGAAAGACCTGAGTCGAAACAAGGCCCCCGGAGTAGACAACATTCTATTGGAACTACTGACGGCCTTGGGAGAGCCAGTCCTGACAAAACTCCACCATCTGGTGAGCAAGATGTATGAGACAGGCGAAATACCCTCAGACTTCAAGAAGAATATAATAATTCCAATTCCAAAGAAAGCAGGCATTAACAGATGTGAAAATTACCGAACTATCAGTTTCATAAGCCACAGCTGCAAAATACTAGCACGAATTCTTTACAGACGAATGGAAAAATTGGTAGAAGCCGACCTCAGGGAAGATAAGTTTGGATTCCGCAGGAATGTTGAACACGTGAGGCAATACTGACCCTACGACTTATCTTAGAAGCTAGATTAAGGAAAAGCAAACCTACGTTTTTAGCATTTGTAGACCTAGAGAAACCTTTTGACTAGAATACTCTTTTTCAAATTCTGAAGGTGGCAGGGGTAAAATACAGGGAGCAAATGGTTATTAACAATTTGTACAGAAACCAGATGGCAGTTATAAGAGTCGAGGGACATGAAAGGGAAGCAGTGGTTGGGAAGGGAAAGAGACAGGGTTGTAGGCTATCCCCAATATTATTCAATCTGTATATTGAGCAAGCAGTAACGGAAACAAAAAAATCAGAATAGGTATTAAAATCCATGGAGAAGAAATAAAAACTTTGAGGTTTGCCGATGACATTGTAATTCTGTCAGAGACAGCAAAGGACCTGGAAGAACAGCTGAACGGAATGGACAGTGTCTTGAAAGGAGGATATAAGATGAACATCAACAAAAGCAAAACGACGATAATGGAATATAGTCGAATTAAATCAGGTGTTGCTATGGGAATTAGATTAGGAAATGAGACCCTTAAAGTAGTATAGGAGTTTTGCTATTTGGGGAGCAAAATAACTTATGATGGTCGAAGTAGAGAGGATATAAAATATAGACTGGCAATGGCAAGGAAAGCGTTTCTGAAGAAGAGAAATTTGTTAACATCGATTATAGATTTAAATGTCATGAAGTCATTTCTGAAAGTATTTGTATGGAGTATGGAAGTGAAATGTGGATGATAAATAGTTTAGACAAGAAGAGAATAGAAGCTTTCGAAATGTAATGCTACAGAAGAATGCTGAAGATTAGATGGGTAGATCACAAAACTAATGAGGAGGTACTGAACAGAATTGGGGAGAATAGAAGTTTGTGGCCCAACTTGAGTAGAAGAAGGGGTCACTTGGTAGGACATATTCTGAGGCATTAAGGGATCACCAATTTAGTATTGGAGGGCAGCGTGGAGGGTGAAATCGTAGAGGGAGACCAAGAGATGAATACACTAAACAGATTCTGTAGGATGTAGGTTGCAGTAGCTACTGGGAGACGAAGAAGTTTGCACAAAATAGAGCAGCATGGAGAACTGCATCTGCTCACTCTTTATCTAATTGGATAGTGCCTGGCCATCTCTAGATTATGCAAGTTAAGTGCTTTGCACTATACCTGCACTTCCTAATGTTCATTTTAAGTGGTCCTATTGTTTGTGTTGGTCCTACTGTGTGTTGAGCATTTTGTGGTGGTTAATATACTTCTCTGTGGCAGTTTTTCACTGCCTTAGCAGGTCGAGCCATCTCGTTGTGCCCCTTCTGTGTGGTTTTTTTCCGAGTTTCGAGACAAGCCTATTTTCGGCCTGCTGTGACTTTTCGCAGAAAAGTCGAGCCGTATGTCTAATTCTATCCTTAATTGTTTGTACTCCTGTGATATTATGTAGCTCCCTAGTTGGGAATTCATGCAAGAGTTTCATCATCATCCTAAGGATTCTACCCTGGAGGCCCTGCAATCTTCGGATGTGGCAGTCTGCCGCATTGCCCCACACGACTGCCGCATACTCCATCACCGGCATTCTAATGGCGAGAAACAGCCTAATACCGCAGCGTGTGTCTAGGTTGACTTTGGGTTCAAGATAGGGTAAAGTTTTCTCAATGTTCCATAGGCTTATGTGCGACCCCCACGTGAGGCATCTGTCGAGGGTCACTCCGAGGTATTTTGCAGTGCGGGACCATGGGATGGGGCCTCCCATGATTTAGGTCGATGGGGATCTTTTTCCTTATGAATATGATTGCCTGACTTTTGCTGACACTGTATTTAAAGCAACACTTTGTTGCCCATGTGCCTAGAGTGTTATATGCCGTCTGCAGGCAGCTGCGTATGAGGTTCGCATTTGCGCTTATGGTATACAGTGTGGTGTCGTCTGCTTACAATGCGAGCGACACTCTGTTGACCTCTGGGGTGTCCGAGGTGTACAGGGAATACAGCAGGGGTCCGAGAACAGAAACCTGTGGCACTCCCGCGTGCATGGGTCTAGCTGTGGATATGCCCGCTCCCGCACAGACAATGAACGTTCGTCCACTAAGGCAGGACTCGATAACATGGACGTGTGGAGTCAGTACCACCAGTGTGAACAATTTGTATAGGAGGCCCTTGTGCCATACACAGTCGAAAGCCCTAAACACATCAAGCAGCACGGCCCCTGTGTACTGTCGATACTCCAGGGCACTCATCTCGTCCTCTGCCACACAGCAGCTGTAGCTCGGTGCTGTGTGCATGTCGGAAGCCGAATTGTTCCGGCGAGATCAGCTCCTCTGTGTTTACATGCAACATTAGCCTTTTAGAGTACAGACGCTCTAATATCTTAGAGATTGCCAGTAAAAGGCTGATCGGCCTGTAATTCTGTGGGAGCTCGGTCTTTGCCTAGTTTTGGGATAGCAACCACCTCTACATGTTTCCATGCAGAGGGGAAGTTGCCGGTCTGAATAATTCAATTGAAGATTTCGATTATGGGGCAAATGGCTGAGGAAGCTTAAGTAGTATAGCCCTTTCCAGCTGGTCGCACCCACCGGCTTTCCTCGGGTTTAGCAGCTTCAGTTGTGCCTCTACTTCCTCCTCTGTGAATTCTTTCATGTTCGCTATTACTTCCCCCTCGAAAATGGCTGGGAGTCATTGCTGCACTAAATTTATGTGCCCCTCATCAATGGGGTCCTCTACAGGTGTGAAGTTTTCCACAAAGACATCAGCCAGGGCACTGGCCTCGTCTCAAAGAAACTGCAGAAATTCCCCACCTTGGGTGTGTCTGCCGTTTGCGTTCCAGGTGCAAACTGCTAAACCATTGACAGTGCTATTCACTCGTTGTTATTAGTTCCTGGGTGTTGTTGGGCCTTGTTAGCCGTCGTAAGTGCAGTTACTAGGAGCTGCAGTAGCGATTTCACCAGTTCAGCTACTGATGTCATCAGGAGGTGCATCTCATGGAGTCCTTCAACAATGTTTACAGAGGTGTTGTTCGCGACACGGGAGTGTTCCGTGGCTGTAACCGTTTCATTCTCGCTTATGTTTCCTGTGCTCATTGGTGCAGTGGCCCGCTCACTTACACTTCCTGCATCAGCATGCTTGCCTCCTGCAGTTGAGTGTGCGTCATTTCGCGGATTGGTGATGCTAGAGTAGCTCATGCCAGTTTCAACTTTCCTAGAAGGTTTGTTGTTATTCCTAGCCGGTATGTTGTCCTCAAACTGTTTGGCTTCGGCCTTCTTAAAAATCGTGCACCCCCTGGAGCTTGCAACATGGGCAAGCCTACAGTTGCAGCACTTGGGTGTGAGGCAGTCTCTGCTTTGGTGCTCCACAGTGAATTTCACACCCGTTGGGGGCACCGCGCAGTATCTTGCTACGTGGTTTAATACTTGACAGGAGCAGCATTGAGCGCTGCGACCTTTCCCGCGGAACTTCTCGACCTGTATGTTAGGGATGATCGCAACCCTGGTTACTTGGAATATCTTTCTGTTTTCGATGTTATCTACTAGGACAACCATGAACAGTGGTGTTTGCCGATTTCTCCTTGGCATCTTCATGTGGGATACCGCCCTAATTCCGTATCCTAGGTCCTCAAATTCTTCCTTCAGATGGTCAGGATCCATCTGGAAGGGAAGTTTGTGAAACACCACCTTCAGGAGCCTCAGTGGTTGCGTGCTATGTGTGTATGAGTGCAGCTTTTTGTCCTTCACTACATTCATGACACTGTCATGCTCCTCCCTGGTTTTTATGTGGACATTGTAGGTCTCCCTGCCCGCAACCTTGAGTGATAGTGTGGACGTGGTTGCACCCTTTTAAAGTGTTTGGAGGCTTTTGAAGTCCTCGGTCCAAACAATAACTATTGGGGGAATTTGTGCTGTTCTTTCCCTCGGTTCTACACTGGATTCCCCTGTTGTTTGTTCCTCTGGGGCGTCCGTGAAGGACACGAACCTATTTGAGGTGACTATTGGTTGCACTTGTCTGGACATCACTGCTTTGGCAGTGTGTCTCTTTTTAGGTACTTTGAAGCCATCCTCGGTTAGCTGCATGCTTTTTGCGGCTTTAGTACCGGCCAGTGATGCTTTTTCTGCACGTTTGAAGCCCGGGGGCTGTCCCTTTCAAGGTGATCGGCTTTTCTGGGGATGTCCAGTCTGAAGTTGCTGCTGGCAACAACAACAACAACAACTTTTAACATTTATTGATTGTTTGTCTCCAACCTATGTTAGGAAACAACACAACCCTTCTTTCAGTCAAGTTGTGGAGCAAATATCTTTTCTTTCCTCCATTTGGTTCAGTATCTCCTCATTAGTTACTCAATTAACCCATCAATTCTTCAGAATCTTTCTGAAGTGGCACATTTCAAAAACTGCTTCAATTCTTCTCTTGTCTTAACTGCTTATTATCCACATTTCTTTTGTAAATAAGCTACACTCGGGGTGCATACCTTCAGAAAAGTCTTTCTATCACTTGAATTTGTATCAGATGTTAATAAATTTTCTTTTTTCAGAAATGCTTTTCTTGCTACAGCCAGTCTGCATTTTATGTCGTCTCTTCTTTTGCCATCATCAGATATTTTGCTGCCCGAATAGCAAAACTCACCTACTTTTAGTATCTCATTTCCCAATCTAACTCGCTCAGCAATACCTTATAACCTCTTTTCAAGACATTATCCATTTCATTAAATTATTGTTCCAAGTTCTTTGCTGTCTCCAACAAATTTAATATGTCATTTCTTCTCCTTGAACGTTAATTCCTCAACCCACCTCATTTCCTTCTCAAATATTGATTCCTTTTGCGTCATTCAACTCTTATAACTATAGTCTGGTTTTTGTACAAGTTATAAATAACCTTACAATCCCTGTTTTATCCCTGCTACCTTCCAAGTGTGTATGCCTATCAACATTATCAAAAGTTTTGTCTAAATCTACAAATGCTCTAATTATCGACTAATATAAAAAGGGTACACAGCACATTGTCAAGGAGAAGTATATCTACATATTGCCTTACAGTATATCGGGGCCAGAAATTCAAGCCACTGGGTAACATTCACCAAGTAGCATTCATAAAACAAATTCAGATGCTCTGCCAAGTATGTAGACAGAAAACAAGGACAGAGATGGAAAAAGTTGTAGGAAGAAATGAGTACATTGACATAAAAGCTGCAGAAAATTGTAAGAACCATCACGAATTTGAAGAGGTTTTCTTGCAACAACAATGGATGTGCAAACCAAGCAATGCAAAGTTTAGTTAACATTATTGAGTCCAGCATACTATTTGTATAGCAATGGCATGTTAAAAGAAAATGTAGAAGGAAACTGAAGGCTTCAGTACAATACAAAAAAATAATTAAAATCTACATTTAAAGATTGCCTTTGGAAGTAGAGGTAAATTGGCAATGATTTCATGTAGAGACAATGAACACATTTGCTTTCTGTGACACAAAACTGAATCAGCTGATCATAGCTTCCAACAAAATTACTGGGAGTGATGAGGGTTCTGGTTGGAATGTCAACAACTAAGAGAAGGATAGATTGCTACTCACTGTAAAGACAACATATTGAGTTGCAGACAGGCATAACGAAAAGACTTACTCTCCAGCTAGATCGACAGTGGTCATGTATGCATAAGGTGTACCTGCGTGTGTGTCTCCCTCCCTCCCTCCCTCCCTCACTCCACCCCCGTCTCCCCCTCTCTTTGTGTGTGTGTGTGTGTGTGTGTGTGTGTGTGTGTGTGTGTGTGTATGTGTGTGCATTTTCCAATCTTTTCGTTGTGCCTGTCAGCAACTCATTGAGACATCTTTACGGTGAATAGCAATCTATCCTTTTCATAATTGTTGGGGGTGAAGAGGGTGGTATTTGGAGCCATGGACATTATTATGTCCATGAAATATGAGTGATGGCAGAGTAAACATTGAGAGGGGGAGAGAGATGTCAGCAATATGAAAGCTGTCAGCACAAATAATTAGTTTGTAAGAGGTAAATGGGGCTATCCGCTTCAGAACAAAGTACTGCACTTATAGGGGAACATTTGAGATGTAAAGCAATGCAATGCAGCTCAGGATGCAATTAAGCCATCATGAAACTGGTTGTGTATGATCCTGTAACAAAGGAACTATTAACAGTTACTGCACTAGCAGAAGTTAGAAGATTTTAATGACTTTAAATAGTTTTAAAATATTTGTATTGTGTATCTAAGCTCTGCATACACAAATCATACAATCCTATGTTATAACATGTCTTGTGTGGTTAAATGGGTTTTTTATAAGCTTTAAAATCTCAACAAACAGCTTGTTAAAACTACTGCTAACTTTAAGTTCAATAAGATCTGTGTTACCAGTAAGCTAATTCCAAACTATGTGAGACATTTATAAACAAATGGGTGTATCTGCCTGGTTTTGGCTGTGCTGCTCAAGTTCTTTCTATATCCAGGGGGCAGGGAATTATGTCCCTAAATGTAAGAAAGGACAATCTCAAAATGCAAATCCACTTGGCCCACCTCAAACTTTCTAAATGGCTTAATCAAACAATGGAAAAACCAGGATGGAATAATGACAACAATTGGAGCTGTTTTCAAAATGGTTTGATAGTCAACAATAAAGTTGGATCCACGAGCACAAGGATGAACATTTGTGCCCATTTAGAAAAAGAATTATCCTTACTCACCAGAAGAAGATTAGCAAATCATGTCAAAAATTCCTCTATTCCAGTACTCAACCAGTAAGCAAATGTGACTTCAAGTTTACATAAGAGTCTGTAATTTGGCAGAAATTAATTTTGACCAGAATGAAAGCAGGTTACTAAATAAGGCGTTGGTTCTATAACACTTATTTTGTCACTTCTTGGAATCAGTTACTCTCCCTAACCTCGCAACATTCCACCTGTATGGCCCAATAATAGGAGTACAGCAGTTGTTTTTAAAGAGGACCAGTATGTAAATAAAGTTCACAGTTTTTTACTGAAAACCAAATTGATAAATGCCATTTCGATTCTACTGCAAAATTCTTGGTGACTTTAAAAAAGTTTTTCGAAGCTTCAAAATTCTTTCCTGACCCAGTGGAAGAAATTTACTTCCTATGTGCCCCTTGGCACCAAATTTTCGGGCCACAGTCAAGCTCCATAAGGACCATTTGCCTATAAGCCCAGTTGGTAATCTATGCGAGGGGTAGGTTTCCAAGCTGAGAAACTTGGAACTAATTCAAATTAGCATTTCAAACATCCGGTCTGACTTATTATCCATAACAGGGAGCAGCTAATCAGTAATGTTTCAAAATTAACTATTCCCCTGGGCACTATCATGGTATTTTTGGACATCAAAAATATGCACATGTCAATAACAGTTGACCAGATCTGTAATATATATATAATAATTTCCTCTCCCTTAGTGGCTGTCCTGCTATGGAGATTAATGAAGTCATTCAATTACTGGATCTGGTCCTTGAATTCAATTATTTTCTGTTTGGTGATCATTTTTTCCTACAAAAACAAGGCCCAGCTATGGGCTCTCCTGTGTCCTTCTGTCTTGTTAACATTTTCATTAGCAATTTGGGGAACAATCTAGTCAACCAATTTACGTCAATTTCAAATAAAACACTGGCCTGGTACCAATATGCAGCTACTTTACACTCGTCCAAATGAGGATTGCGAGATCTTCATCAACAAGATAAGTTAAGTTATATACTAGCATTCAGCTTACAATTTGACACAGTCCTCGCAGTTCACACACCTATCCAGATCTGTTGATTACCCTGAGAGACTCAAAGACTAAATTTGAAATTTACAGAAAACCATCTGCCATGGACATGGTGATCCATCAAAGTCCCAGCCACCTTCTCAGGTATAAAAAGACCGCTTTCATGTCCCTCCTTTATAGATTGCACACTGTTCCTCTCACAGGTGAAACCTGTAACTGAGAACTGATCCCTATTAAGTACATTGCTAACATTAACAAACACAACTCTGATTTCATTATTCACATCAACAAGGACATCCAAAAGAAAGTCAACCCATTCTTTCTCCTCCCCAGCGGCAAATTGCTCTCGCAACAGTAAAAAACAAACAAACAAGCAAACACCTTTCCATAGGAAAACCCATTATGGGAATATTTCCGAAGGAACAGGTAAGCAGTTAAAAGCAAAAGGCATTTTCCCAGCCTTTCTTTATTCCAAGGGGTACTGGTTTCAAATTCTCTCATAACGAGCACTTCAGATTCAATAAATTTGATTCTACAGGTATTTACCCATTTTTGTAATAACTGTCCAGACCCCTACAATAGGCAAACAAGAAGTAGTTTCCGAATTGAGTTTAAGGAACACCTGGGCCACAAGAGTTCTCAATCTGTGCTTACCACTCACCTACATGATACTGGATATACTATTTCCAGTCTGTAACAGTTTCTTTTTCTTTTTTTTAATTACTGCTGCCAGTCACAAAATTTGTCAACTATTGTATTACTTATTTATTTAGCGACATGTTTCAAGGGTTATACCTCATCTTCAGGCCAAATGGCATTCCAAAAACAACTTTACAATAAGGTAATTCTGATGTAACATAGTCTTTTCGTAAATGCTGTGGTCTAAAAGACTATGTAACATCAGTATGACCTTATTGTAAAGTGGTTTCTGTAATGCCATTTAGCCTGAAGATGAGGTATAACTATAGGAACATGTTGCTAAATAAATCAGTAATATGATCGTTGACAAAGTTTGTGACTGGTAGCAGTAATTTAAAAAAAACCTTTACATATTTCTTGAGACAGTCACGGTCGAAAAATAGTCAAAATGGCTCCAAATTCTTTTATTTCCAATCTGTCCACTAATTTAAGGATCTTATGTAATGGTAACAAAGGCAATATTCTTTATTTACATCTACATCTACATGGATACTCTGCAAATCACATTTAAGTGCCTGGCAGAGGATTCATTGAACCACCTTCACAATTATCTATTATTCCAGTCTCGTATAGCATGCGGAAAGAATGAACACCTATATCTTTCCGTACGAGCTCTGATTTCCCTTATTTTATTGTGGTGATCGTTCCTCTCTGTGTAAGTCGATGTCAAGGAAATATTTTCGCATTCTGAGGAGAAAGTTGGTGATTGGAATTTCGTGAGAAGATTCTGTCGCAATGAAAAACGCCTTTATTCTAACGATGTCCAGCCCAAATCCTGTATCATTTCTGTGACACACCCTCCCATATTTCGCAATAATACAAAACATGCTGCCTTTCTTTGAACTTTTTCGATGTACTCTGTCAGTCCTATCTGGTAAGGATCCCACACCATGCAGCAGTTTTCTAAAAGAGGACGGACAAGCTTAGTGTAGGCAGTCCCCTTAGTAGATCTGTTACATTTTCTAAGTCCCCTGCCAATAAAACGCAGTCTTTGGTTAGCCTTCCCCACAACATTTTCTATGTTTTCCTTCTAATTCAAGTTGTTCATAATTGTAATACCTAGGTATTTAGTTGAATTTACAGCTTTTAGATTAGACTGATTTATCGTGTAACCAAAGTTTAACGAGTTCCTTTTAGCACTCATGTGTATGACCTCACACTTTTCAATATTTAAGGTCAACTGCCACTTTTCGTACCATTCTGATATTTCTTCTAAATCGTTTTGCAGTTTGTTTTGATCTCCTGATGGCTTTATTAGACGATAAACAACAGTGTCATCTGCAAACAACTGAAGACGGCTGCTCAGATTGTCTCCCAAATCGTTTATATAGATAAGGAACAGCAAAGGACCTATAACACTACCTAGGGGAACACCAGAAATCACTTCTGTTTTACTCGATAACTTTCCATCAACTACTACAAACTGTGATCTCTCTGCCAGGAAATCACAGATCCAGTCACATAACTGAGACGATATTCCATAAGCACGCAATTTCACTACGAGCCGCTTGTGTGGTACAGTGTCATCCAGAAATCCAGAATCGATCTGAAACCCTTGTCAATAGCACTCAGCACTTCATGTGAATAAAGAACTAGTTGTGTTTCACGAGAATGATGTTTTCTAAACCCATGTTGACTGTGTGCCAATAGACCGTTTTCTTCGAGGTAATTCATTATGTTCGAACACAATATATGTTCTAAAATCCTGCTGCATATCGACATTAATGATATGGGCCTGTAATTTAGTGGATTACTCCTACTACCTTTCTTGAATATTGGTGTGACCTGTGCAACTTTCCGGTCTTGGGGTACGGATCTTTCGTTGCGCAAACAGTTGTATATGACCGTTAAGTATGGAGCTAATGCATCAGTATACCCCGAAAGGAACCTAACAGGTATATAGTCTGGACCAGAAGACTTGCTTTTATTAAGTGATTTAAGTTGCTTCACTACTCCAAGGATATTTACTTCTACGTTACTCATGTTGGCAGCTGTTATCGATTCGAATTCTGGAATATTTACTTGGTCTTTTTTTGTGGAGGCATTTCGGAAGGCTGTGTTCAGTAACTCTGCTTTGGCAGCACTGTCTTTGATAGTATCTCCATTGCTAGCATGCAGAGAAGGCATTGATTATTTCTTGCCGCAACATACTTCACATACAACCAGAATCTCTTTGGATTTTCTGTCAGGTTTCCAGACAAAGTTTAGTTGTGGAAACTGTTATATGCATCTCGCACTGAAGTCCGCGCTACATTTTGAGCTTCTGTAAAAGATCGCCAATCTACAGGGTTTTGCATCTGTTTAAATTTGGCATGTTTGTTTCGTTGTTTCTGTAAACAATGTTCTAACCCGTTTTGTGCACCAAGGAGGATCAGCTTTTGTTAATTTATTTGGTATAAACCTATCAATTGCTGTCGATACTATTTCTTTGAATTTAAACCACATCTGGTCTACACTTATATTATTGATTTGGAGTGAGAGGAGATTGTCTCTCAAAAAGGTGTCAAGTGAATTTTTATCTGCTTTTTTGAATAGGTATATTTTTTCGCTCATTTTTTGAGGATTTGGGGATAACATTATTCAATCTTGCTACGACAGCTCTGTGTTTACTAACCCCTGAATCGGTTTTGATGCTCATTATTAACTCAGGATTATTTATTGCTAAGAGGTCAAGTGTGTTTTCACAACTGTTTACTATTTGTGTGGGCTCATGAACTAACTGCTCAAAAGAATTTTCAGAGAATGTGTTTAGCACAATTTCGGATGATATTTTATGTGTACCTCTGGAATTAAACATATATTTTCTCCACCATATCGAGGGTAAATTAAAGTTACTACCAACTATTATCGTGTGAGTCAAGTACGTGTTTTAAATCAAACTCAAGTTTTCTCTGAACCTTTCAGCAACTGTATCATCTGAATAGGGAGGTCGGGAAAAGGATCCAGTTATTATTTTATTCCGGTTGCCAACAATGACCTCTGCCCATACTAACTCACAGGAAGTGTCTACTTCAATTTCGTGACAAGTTACACAACTTCTGACAGCAACAAACACGCCACCACCAATCATGTTTAGCCTATCACAGTAAGGTTCTTCGCAAAAATTTTGGCTGAGGTTATATCCGGCTTTAGCCAGCTATCAGTGCCTATAACGAATTGAGCGTCAGTGCTTTCTATTAGCGCTTGGAGCTCTGGCACTTTCCCAACATAGCTACGACAATTTACAGCTATTATACTAATGGTTCCTGTATCTACGTTCTTCCTGTGTTTAGCCTGCACCCTTTGTGACTGAAGCCCTTCTTGTGTTTTCCCGAGACCCTCTAACCTAAAAAACCGCCCAGTCCACACCACACAGCCCCTGCTACCTGTGTAGCCACCTCCTGTGTATAGTGGACACCTGACCTATTCAGCGGAGCCCGAAACCCAACCATCCTTTGGCGTAAGTCAATAAATCTGCAGTCTACACGGTCACAGAACTGTCAGAGCATCTGATTCAGTCCCTCCACTCAGCTCTGTACCAGAGGTCCGCAATCGGTCCTGCTGACTATGCTGCAAATGGTCAGCTCTGCTTTCATCTTGCAAGCAAGACTGGCCGCCTTTACCACTTCTGTTAGCCACTCGAAACCAGAAAGAATCACTTCTGATCCAAAGTGACACACATCATTGGTACCAACGTGAGCCACCACCTGCAGTTGGCTGCACCCAGTGCTCTTCATGGCATCCGGCAGGACCCTTTCCACATCTGGAATGACCCCACCCAGTATGCACAAGGAGCACACATTAGATTTCTTACCCTTCTTGTCAGCCAAGTCCTTAAGGGTCCCTATAACACACCGAACGTTGGAGCTCCCAACTACCAATAATCCCAACCTCTGTGATTGCCTGGATCTTGCAGGCTGAGTGGTTTTCTCTGTTCTGGAGTAGGTCCATATTTTGCACTCCCTCAGTTTCCTGACTACACCCTGAATGGCCAGTCAGAACTTGCGACATTATGACATCCTCTCAAGTTTCAACAGCCTATGCCCTCCCCTCTCCCTCAATTTCCCACCGTAAGCTCTTTCTTCAGGTATCATTTAAATTTTTTTTCCATACTGGTCTTTGCAGTATGAGATTCCTTTGTCAGCCCATATATGTATGTATTTGTGTTACCTGTGTCTAGTATTAAGCTATGACACACTTATTAGTCCCCATTTAATTGTTCCCCTAATTAGTTTGTTACAATTTCTATAGGTCACTTATAATCTTTTTATATTATTAATGTTTTATCAAGGAATTTTTAATTCTATCTAGCAGCGTACTGCACGCCCTGCAATTCCCCTCCATATATTAGTTATATTACTCATTATCTTTCTCCTCTTTATTTTGTAACAGTTCCCAGCCTTCAATTGATACATAATCAGGTTTCTTCTGTCTCCATCTTGGCACCCTCTAGCAGCATATTTCCATACTTCTTGTTGGCCACTTCTCTCGGACGCACTGCATGCCAGCAGTTTCAATAACACTAAGTCAACAGGGCTGTTTGGTTGCCTGGCCTTCCTACTTCAGTCATAGTCATGTCTCCAACATGAGCCTTTTACGCTCATGTGTTGAATTTTCATCACCAGTGAGTCTTTATTTTCCTGTCCAAATGCAGATTAAATTCTGCATATAGTTTTCTTCTGGGGTCTTACTTGAACACCTTTCTAGGTCCATACCTGCAGCTCCCAGTGCTCCTGACACATCCTGCAGCTGTTACCCATTGGAATTTTAGATGTTTCATTTTGTAGCCATCCAATTTAAGTGATTCTGACAATGCAGACACCATCCAAATGTTGGGAGTCTGAGTATCTTTAATGACCCAACGTTAAATTAGTTACATGAATATTTTTTCCACTATATTTCTGGTTTAATTGCCTTATTTTAACCATTATTATACTTTCAAATTCTCATTATGTTTTTCATAGATGTATACACCTGAGGATGTGATTAAATCATCATGAAACCAGCCATGTATGATCCTGTATAAAGGACCTATTAACAGTTAAGTGGCTGCCCTTCCATAAATCTTAGCCACCTACAGTTCTCACATCTGTAGTGATGGGCAGGCCCTTTCCAAATATATCAGGGGTCTCATGGAGGCCTTTGCAGACCAACCTTGTAAGGAAACAGATCTCCCGTGCCTTATCTGTCCAGTCACCCATCTCCCAGAGTCCCCATCAACCGGCCACAAAGGAGCATTCCCCTCATGACTCAGTATCATCCAGGACTGGAGCAACTGAATCACATTCTCCACCAGGATTTCAATTACCTCTCTCTCATGCCTTCAAATGAGGAACATCCTATTCACCATCCTATCCCTCTTCTCACAGTGGTATCCACTGCCCACAGAACCCATGCAATATCCTCTTCCATCTCTCCTCTACTCCTGTTCTCAACCCCTCACCTCACCCTCACAGCTCATATCCCTGTAACAGACCTAGATGCAAGACCTGTCCCATACATAATCCCACCATAACCTACTCTAGTCTGGTGACAAGCATCACCTACCCCTTCAAAGACAGGGCTACCTGTGAAAGCAGTCAAATGGTCTATAAGCTAAGGTGGCCAAGACAACCAATAAGCTGTCTGTCTGCGTGTATAGCCACCAATGAACTGTGACGAACACACAGCTGGACTACGCAGTCGCTGACTATATCTCTCAACACAATGTTCTTAATTTCAATGACTGCTTTGCAGCCTCCGCTACCTGGATTCTTCCTGCCAACACCAGCTCTCATGAACTGCACAGATGGGAACTCTCCCTGCAGTATGTACTATTTCCCCATAATCCCCCTGGTTTCAACCTTCATTAGCCTCCTATCTCCTTCCCTCCACTGCAACACTACACAGCCTTCTATTTTACCAATGCACCCACAGTCCTCCCCCCCCCCCCCCCCCCCCCCTCCCCTGCCCCTTCCTCCACCTGGGGACTGCACCTAGCTGCCCCATCTTGCCCGTACCATGCCCCTGCATGCTCCCACAACCAACACTTTACTGTCTCCCATCACTATCCTTCTATCCCACCCTAGCATCCTCCTCACACCCACAACTCAGATTGCTTCTCCCACCATGCACAGTTTCTCATAGTCCAGCCTCAGTAACCAGAAACAGTGGTCATGCACGTGTAAGTTGTGTTTGCGTGAATGTGAGGGTGTGGTCTACTTTCAAAGAAAGTATCTGTCTGGGACACAACATCTTCCCTATATGGCGAATCACATTCTTTATAGATATATATTACACTTTTGGAGAATATCAGAAACTTCTGTCATATCACAGCTAAACTCAACATTTCAGGTAGGGCATTTTCTGTAAAGTTAAGTTGTTTTGTTCAATGCCAATATCTCATTAAAGAACAGAGATAACATGCCTAACCTCTTTAGAAACATCTGTCTGCAATGTTGTTCTGCAAAACAGATTGTAATTCGTAATTTAAGAATTTACATTTTATAGAGAGAATTCAGGGTAAAAAATTACCCGTTTATTTGATAAACTGAAAGTACCACAATCGAAGATAAATTATTTAGAACCAATGAAGATATAACCAGGTGAAGCGAGATTTTGGGTAGTGGGGCTATTAAATATGTAATTATACTGTACTCACCTCTTCAACACTGTGGTCATGATTAGTGTAATTCACAAGTATTGATATAAATATTTTTATCTTGCTTATAACTTTCATTTAAAATTTGTCACCTATATTTAAGTACTTCTATTAAAAAGCAATATTATGTCAAGAGTTACATAGGAAAACCGTGACAAAATTTTATATTTTTATGAATAGTATTACAAGAACAGTATTTCCAATCGTATGCTGTGAGAAATAGAGAAAACAAAAGCTACACTTGAAAAGCACTTAAACTCCAAATGTAACATGTTCAACAACAGTCAAATTTTGCTACTACACTGATACTACATTTTTTCCACTATCTTTACAATTTCTTTTACGAGCTGTTCTAATGATAACATAAGAGCAAGGCTGTGAAAGTGTTTACATACAAATTGCTAAGGAATGTTATTAGCTTCGACCATATGCAAAAATGGACAGAATGATAGTATATTCTTTGAAGTATATTACCTCACTTTCTCTTTTATTTTTCTCCCCAAACATTGTGGGGGTCTTATTTTTGGTCTTTGATGAATTTGCTTTGGCCATCGCAGTCTTACTTCTGTAACAGAAAAGAAAAAAAAGCTAATAAGAATCAGTATACAATATAACAATGAAAATAATTTTTGAAAACATAACATAATTAGATAAATAAAAAATCCACTCACCAAGCAGCAGCAGCAGGAGAAAACATATATGAAGGTCAAAGAAATGTGCAAGACTTCGGAACCAGTGGCTCCTTCTTCTGGCAGAAGGGATGAAGAGGAAGGAAGAGGGGTCAAGCAAAAGAACTGATAAAGTGTAGAAAATGAGGAGAGTTCAGGAAAGTCATCTAGAACTCCGAGTTGGGGAGACTTACAGGACAGGACTTACGGACTTCTCTCGTCATCCAGGAAGTCTCCTGGATGCCTTTTCTAAACTTTTCCCCGTTTCCTAAACCTCTCCAGTCCTTTTCCTTCATTCTTCCTTCCTCTTCAACCCTCTGCTAGAAAAAGGAGCCAGTGGCTCCAAAATCTAGCACATTTCTTTAACTGTCATACATGTTTTCTACTGTCACCACTTGGTGAGTAGATTTTTAACCTATCCAATTACAGTACAAATTATAAGATGAACACATACATTCTGAAAGTTCAGAAAAATAAAAATATTCTGCTCATACTAGAAACAGACAGTAATAGTCTACACAAAATATGTGTGTAAAATTACACAGTGATTAACTGCTTAACATGTTGCAACAGAAACCACAGTTCAGAAATTGTTCACAGTCCTTCCGATTATGCTGACATAAAGAACTGGGTATTTGCTTACTTTGCATACATTCACCCTCTGCTACCTTAAAGTATTATCTTCCGGGGCAGTGAGGCTATAGTAAATAATTTATTTATTCAATTTATTTGACAAGTAGGAATCTTGAGTAAAGTAAATAGTAGATCTTGTACAGGCATAATCAAAGATCATGGAGTTCTTAAACACATTTTCCAGTAGATTTATTCTTTAATAGCATTTGTTGTTGAGAAAAAAAATCACCTGAAGATTAACTGTGTTTTGCAAAACCATTTCAAAGAGAGGAGCTGCTTTCTGGAATTCCCATTTGATAAAAATTGACAAAATGAGAACACACACATATCAAAAGAAAACTTAAACATATTTTATTTACAGCACTCTTTGCATATTGTTTGTTTATCAAGACTTAAAGATTCCCCTGTTGCTGCACAACAAGTATGAATGTCCACTGTAAACATCCCTCTATTCTTACAGTTTGTTCTTGACTAATATTTATATCAATGTGGTCATGCATAAGCCATAATTAAGCTAGAAGTAGGAGACAAACAGTAAGAACTCAAAATAAATGTGGAAAAGAGCAGCTATTTCCAAAGTTTTCCTGCAAATATTCTTACAAAGATTTTGTCTTTTTAGGCACAAACAGTAAATAGCAGTTAGTTGTGTGTGTAATGTACAAAACTGGTGCCAGACAGCTAATGTATACCTTGACTCATTCCACATATGATCATTCTTTTATTTATTCATCATGTTCTCCAGATCCCGTTAACTAGAAGAAGTGTCCAGGACGTGGTTCATATAATGGTAAATCAATGCTCAGAAAATTAATCTGTACATTGCATCAACAATGAACTATAATTACTATGCTTAAGTCTACTTGTGATTACATCAGCCAAATTCAGTCTCGCAAATTAGAAGAAAATCTACTACTTTGAAAAATGCTGATGCTTTCTCAGTTATATTTAATATCTGTTGTTTATCTTTTATTGATAGCTTTATGTTTACTTGTTTATACCGGTATTTTTTTAAAGAAAATAGTTGCTTAAAACTGTGACATCAGAGGCCTGTTTCAATACGCTATTGCTCTGTCGAGCAGTCTTCCAATGAACTCTGCTACTGCCATACAGCTATGGAATTTTCAGTCTTTGAAACTAGATTCTCGGATATTTTGCAGAAGTGGCTAATGAAGTGCATTTTTAATTTCATTTTGACCATCAGTGCCGGCCGCAAGCCCAGGGCCTCACCTTGCAATTGGTGAGGGAGGAAGAGGAGGAGGGGATTAACAACCTTGTTAAAAAACCTGGGTCCATCTGGCTCCGGATGGTAGTACCCTGAATGGGCCGTCGCCAGGGTAACAGGTGAAGACAGACAATGGTTGGAAAGCGGAAGAAGATTTTACACGTCCCAATGGTGCAAAAGTGGAAGAACTGTCTTCATACCTTACTTCGCGTAGTGTCTGTACTCCAGAGGGGCGGCTACAAACAGCATCTGTTCTCCATGCTAGCAGCAGCCTAAACTTATGCTGGCAGCAGTTCTAAAATGCCTTTGGGAGTGGCGACCCTACTGTAATAATAGCCTATATATGAAATGGTACTCCAGAACCAGCCTCGGAAAAGGCTCGGGCATTCCCTGCAGGCGACATGCAGTTCTTGGGGTGCTGGGGGAACTGTGAGAAGTGGGCGACTAGGCACCAACACAATGAAGGTGGGTATCATTAATGTGATGACTCTTACTGGGAAGGCGGGAGAGTTGATAGACTTCATGGAAAAGGAGAACATAGAACCGATGGAACTTAGTGGAGTTAGATGGAAGGGAAGAGGGAGGAGGAAAATGAGGACAGGCTACACACTCTACTGGAGTGGTGGACAGGAAGCCAAAAATGGAGTAGGTATCATAGTAAAACCAAACCTAGATGAATATGTGGAAGCAGTAGAATACACAAGTGATAGGGTGATGAGGATTCGGATGAGAAAAAGGAATGTAGAGAAGGACTTCATCCAAGTATGTGCACCACAAACAGGAAATAAAGAAGAGAACATGGAGGATTTTCTTGAAGTATTAGAGATTAATATTACAGATGTGGAAGCAAAGTAATGGGTGACCTAAATGCACAGGAAGGCAAAGAAAGGCTACGGAAGGAGGAGATAACTGTCCATATGGATATGGGAGGAAAAATGAGGAAGGAGAGAAACTTGTTGACTTCTGTGAAACGAACGGGCTGATTATGGGCAACACGTGGTTCTCTAAAAAGAATAGCCAAAAGATATCGCAATATGGATGGAGTGATAGACGGACAAAGATGGTCATCGATTACTTTCTGGTGGAAAAGAAAATCGGAGACAGTTGACAGATGTAACAGCACTCCCAGGAGACCATTGAGTGGTGGTGGCAAACATGAGATTCGATTAATTGAAAGACATAAAGGAAGAAAGGGAAAGGAAAATAAAAGTGTGGAAACTAAAGGATGGCATGATACAAGAAAAGTTTAAGGAGTTTCTTAAGTGTAAAATCCCTAACACTGAGTATGGCAATATGGTAGAGGAATGGGGTAAGATCAAAGAAGCGTTTGTAAGCTCTGCTGAGAAGACCTGTGGCAGAGTGTCTGGAAGGGTAAAGGAAAAGGAGACACCATAGTGGAATGAGAGGGTGAAGGAGGCAGTAAAAGAAAAGAAGAAAGCCTGGCATAAATGGGAAAGAGATCGAACAGCTGAAAGTAAAAGGAAATAACGGGATAGTAAGTGTAAGAAAATGGTAGCAGAATAAAACAGGAAAAGCTGGGAGAAATTCACCCAAGAGTTGGAAAAAGATGTTACTAGTGGTAAGAGGATGATATATGGAATTACAAAGAGTATGAGGAAAGAAAAAACATACACAAAGCTAGTGAAAGGGGATAGCGGAGAGCTATTAATGCAACCAGAGGAGATAAGGAAAAGATGGAAAGAGTACTTTGATAAATTACTAAATGTGAAGAATGGCACTGGAAAGGGAATAGAAATATGGCAGGGGGGCAGGGGTCTGGAAGAAGAGGAGGATATAATGATGTTAGAAGTGGAACTAGCTGTGAGAAAAATGAAAACGGGAAAGGCACCTGGGATAGATGAAATTACTGTGGAAATGATAAAGGCATCTGGACCAGTTGGGCTACAGTGGCTATATATACTAATAAGATGCATTTGGAATCAAAAATTTGTACCTGAAGAATGGGCAAAGGGAATAATAATCCCAGTTTTCAAGAAGGGTGACAGGAAAGTATATGACAACTATTGAGGTATCACACTCATATCCCAAGTAGCAAAAATAATGGAGAGGATACTGGAACGAAGAGTGAGAGAAAAAGTGGAAGGGCAGTTAGAAGAGGAGCAGTATGGCTTTCGTCATGGTAGATCAACAGTGGACTCAATCTTTAGTATGAGACAGTAGATGGATAGACATTAGGAGTATGGGAAAGATCTGGTGATGACATTTATCGACCTAGTGAAAGCATATGACTGCGTTCCCAGGGTAAAGATATGGGTAACCTTGAAGAGAAAGGGAGTCGGAAAGCAAACATCTGAAGTCATCCAGGCAATGTATGAAAAAAGTTCTAGCTGTGTACAGATACCAGTTGGAAGAACTGAATGGTTTAAGAATGTTAAGTGTGATATCACCACAACTATTTATAATGGTGATGGCTGAAATAGTCAAAGAGACGAAAGAAGCCCATAGAGGAAGTGAGATGAAGCTGTTACTATTTGTGGATGATATTGTGGTGTGGGGAACAACCAGTAACAAAGTACAACAGTACAAAAACAAATAGACATCCTAAATGATAAGGTTGAGAAATATGGAATGAAATTTAGTGTGGAGAAAAGCAAGACCATGGTGGTAACCAGAGGGGATAGAGAGGGCAAGAACTAATTCATATTAAGGGACAGGATATTTCAATAGTGGACAACTTTAAATATTTGGCAAGTGTATTAATGGTGAAAGCTTGTTTGGAGACAGAAATTAGCAAAAGAATACAACAGAGTAGTACATTTTACCAGTGTGTGAGGGGCTTGGCTGGGGAAGGGAAGTACCAATGGGGTGCAAACTGGTGCTATACAAGACATTATTTCACAGCCATACTAATTTACAGCTCAGAGAGTTGGACTATGGCTAGAAGAGAGGAGAGTAGGATACAATCCAGTGAAATGAACTTTCTGAGAAGTATGCTAGGAAAGACGAGAAGAGACAGAGTGAAAAATGAAGATGTTAGGAAGGAAATTAGGGTGGAGAAGTTGACTGAGAAAATTGAAAAGGATGGATTAAAATGGTTTGGGCATGTGAAGAGGATGGGAGAGGGAAGAATACCAAGAAGAATGATGGAGTTCAAGATTGAGGACAAGAGGCCAAGAGGAAGACCGAGTAAGATGAGTTTAATAAGGAGAAACCTACTGTGGAAGCAAATTGTGGAAGAAGAATGGTGGAAAGACCGAGTAAAGTGGTGATGGATCATTGATATCCCAACCTGACCAGATGTTGGATAGAGGGGAAATGAAGATGTTGATATGAGGGATTCATAATTTCTTGCTTTTTTTGTTATAGTGTTTGTTGAACAGAACATGAAAATTATTTTTGTGTCTTGTTTGTGATTTTGTAAATTGCATTTCAACTGAAACTAATTATATTATCAACGAAAATAATCAATTTTTGAAAATGAACGGACAAAAAATCTACTCGCCAAATGGCATCAAGAGAACACACTAATAAACGTATTGAAATTTGCAATCCTTCAAAGCTAGCTGTTCCTTCTTCAGGCAGAAGGGTTGAAGAGGAAGGAAGAGAGCTGAAGGAAAATGACTAGTGAGGTTTAGGAAAGTAGGGAGTGTTCAGAAAAGTTGCCCAGATCCTCGCATGAGGGGAGACTTACTGGGCGGGATGAGAAGCAAACACTGATTGTTGGTGATTGCAAAGGACAACATTTGAAAACCTGAGAGCTTAACAATATATGATTACATTATCAGAAACAAAAACCATTAAGGTGTAAATGTCTATGGCCTGAATGTAGTAATTCCAACATCCTTTATGGAACACGATGTATTCCTTAAGTAATTAAAAATTTTTTACTGCAATTGTTCACTCAGCACAATATCAATGTCCAAGACAAATAGCTAATTATTCTATCAAAATCATTATTGTTTCTTTGCAAATCATTCACTGGCATGATGAGTCTATAATTTGTATCTCTTTCTATGTCATTAAGCACATGCTCATGATATAACTCCTTGGACAATAATCTCAAATTAAAGACTTATTTCTTTTTATTTGCTTGCAGTCAATCAGTAGTAACATTAATCTTAATTAGGTAACTAATCAATTTCAATAATTATGTTTTCAAATTCTCTTTAAGTTTTCTAGACTGCATCACAGGTAACTGAATCCAGTTTGATAAACATTTAATTGAAAAATTTGAAATAGATTTTATTAACTAATTATAACAGAAGAATAAACAGAGGAAAGGGAAATGACAGGCAGACAAAGATGCAGGAGAAGAAACAAAAACTACTACTTCTGAAAGGAGCAAAAGGCTGTTGTTAATATCGTCTTCTATTTGTGTTCATCACCCTCTCAACAGTTTGCTCACTGAGCAGAGCTAAGTTCAACTAGATAAGGATGGGGAAATGAACTCAACACCGTCTACTCAGTGGAGAATCTGGATTGCAGTAATTTAGACAAACCACAGAAAATTCGATTTAGAACAGACAAACTGAGATTTAGATCAGTTTTTCTCAATAGAGCTCCATGTCTTAATCATGACGACAAATCACTTGGAATCTAGTAAAGAAAGTGAAGCTGAGTTTTGAGGCCCAATAATCTTGATTTTCAGAATGAATAATTGAATATGCTGAAGAAAACCTAAATGAGTCTGAAGACAGTATAAAACCTCTGAATGGATGTCTGTGTACTGATTACTGCTGCACAATTTCTAACATTAATGCAGACTGTCTGCATCATGCAAATTATCTGTGTCGCTTTGATACCCCAGGATTTCCATTCCCATAGGATATTTTGCTTAAAATTCCATCCTTATGCAAACTTACTTCTGGCATAGAAAAAAGGCATTCTTACAGATGAAGAATGGATGTGTCTAATTCTACTGGATCTTTTCAGGTGGAGATCACAACACAGTATGCCCAGAGGATGTGCACATGCAGCTTAATGGTGTATTTTGAACCTCGAGAAAGATCAAATCATCTGGAAAGACCTGCACCTAATGTACTTGCCACTCTGCTCTGCCGAGTCAATCTCGTCGTTATTCATTCTGAAGTCACTGCATTACAACCAGTGTCTCTATCACATAAAAAGTTCTCGGTTTACTTGCCACGTCAAATTTGGATAAAATCCCAAGCTTTCGATGACTACGTCCGTCATCTTTGTCAGGGGTAAAACTGACTGTCGTGGATAGGTCAGGCTTTTGCTTTTTAAGCAATGGACGGCTTTTCATTGGCTGGATAACATCACAGTGAAAACGGCGTGTCCAGAGGTGGCGTCCACAGCTTAAAAAGAGGACGCCTCACTGGTCCACGACAGTCAGTTTTACCCCTGACGAAGATGACAGAGGTAGTCATCGAAAGCTCGGGATTTGATCCAAATTGTCATTTTAAACCTCATAGTGCCGGTTTTATGCCTTACAGCATCGAAGTTTGAGTGACACTACATGTGATCCTTTTTGGGCTTACAGTGCATGGCTCTATAACCGTCATGTGGAATAATGACCTACAAGAAGTATTCAAAGTACACCGAACCAGCCTGTCGTGGATTGCACTGCTCGCATATCCTGTTGCTGGAGCCCCTCTGATAATCTTTTTAGAGGTGTCAGCCTATTCTGTGGATACAGCTTTGCAGTAACCCCTCAAGAGTTTTTCTCCAAAAAGGTACCAAAAAAACAGTGTTCTTGGCCACTATTTTATACATAGCTCCTGGATGCCTACGATGCCACAAAATATTTCAGGTTTATAGTCTAAGGCCACATCTACATCTTTTCACCAGCCACCCCCAAATTAGACTTTTTCATGTGGAACTCATTGGCCCAGTACCTGTTTCTCACAACTTCTGCTGCTGACTTATAGTGACTGAAAGATTCATGAGGTTCCCATTAATTTTACAACTACAAGGTGAGACAGATAACGGTACGGCTGATGTCACTACTTAAAGTTGTATGGCACAGGTGACATTTGGCCAAAGTTACCAATGGGAGGCTGTGGTGTTCCATTCCATCGCATGATTGTATGAGAAGAATGATGCCGTGTCAAATGGCTTCTAATGGTATGGTGGGCGGCTTTTACTGTTGTCTTAAGGCTATCATAAAGAGCTACACAACTTGGTCTCAGGTAGACACAGTCTCACTAGTGCTACTTGGACTGTGGAGTGCAATGGAGGAGGACTGTCAGGCATCTGTGGCACAGCTCGTCTGCGGTTGCCAAGTGAGTTTTTTCTCTGTCTGCTACAACTAATGCACAAAGCCTGGATATGTAACCCATGGAAGAAAAGAGCTGCAGCCAACACCTGCCATATATCATAAACAAGCCACATTTGTTTTCAGAGACCTGGCCATGACAGAACACGTTTTTATGTTGAAGCCTGTAATTTAAAACTGTGGAGTAGCCTTAGCACAGCCTGATCTAGTATCTGAATAGTGTGACAGGCCACTAACTATCCAGGTAAAAGGAAGTTAAGTCATTAATCATTTTCAACTGATGTAACTGAGTGCCTAAAATTGTGCTGATACACATGCCTCTACAGCACAGGCCCAAGTGCATCTCCCACTCCTAGCAACACAGTGACCACACCACATCAAGACAAGAAAACACGGATGGCATGCAACTTTCATGCAATGCAGACACTGAATGTGATTCTGCCCATATCAACAAGCAATTTCATAAACTGACAATTTTTATTTATTTTTATTATTTATTTCTCTCCAACAGATTACTTGCAGTTAGAATACCAGTCAGCACCTATGTGGCGACCTGATTGATTTGTGTGCTGTTACATTCAGTTTATGTGTAATTACATCTCGCATTTATGCAGAAGCTTCGTACAATTGCTTTTCTCATACACAATTAGGATGGAAATGGAAAGGGAGTGGAGGTAAATGGATGTATTAAATGATGCATCTTTCAGCATACACTGAGATGGCTAACCAAATGTGAAGTAGAATGACTAGATAAAAAGTTTATAACTTTAACAGTTTAACATACAATTATGAACATAAAATTACATGTACATGAAAGTGTTTTAATTATACATCATACACCTCTAGTAAATAATCAGGAAAGATAGGGAATTATAGGTACTAGATTTGATCAAATATTACTAACTGGCAATAAGAAGTTATTCTTAAAAAGGCACAACCACAGGAAGCACCATAAGAACAACAATAGCTTCTTTTGGTACCTATGCGTGCTGGTGATCATGATGAGTATTCTTCTCTTGTTGGTATGGTTTTGTTGAAGACATATTGAACTAGAATCTACAGTTGTCAAACCAAGATATTCATCTTCTGCTAGGACCTCTTTTGCTGTTGATTTTCCCTTAAGTATTTTTGTAGCAAATCATATCTATCTGTATTACACATGATATGTCCTAGATATTTCAACTTTCGGCATTTCACTATATTGATTAATTTAGGTTTTGTGATCATTCTTCACAAAACTTCCACATTTGTCTTTCTCTGGGTCCAAGGTACTTTAAGGAGCCCCTATAAAGCCACAATTCAGAGGCCTCCAGGTTCTTCTCAGTGTTTTCATTTGAGGTCCATGTCTCTACTCCATACAGAAGGACAGAATATACACAGCAGTGCAGTAGCCTGATTTTTGTTCTTACAGTTAGGTGACAGCTTTTGAAGACAGCGCTCCTTTTCTGAAGCACACTTCTTGATTTCTCAATGTGAATCTTGATTTGTTAAGAGTTAACCCAATTTTCATTTATTATGGTTCCAAGGTATGTATATTGTTTTATTCTTTCTAGTTCTGTGATTTATGACTCCTGTAATATTTTCCTTACTTATGACCATGAGTTTTGTCCATGTGGTTTTTGTTTCAAGCCCGTAATGCTGTTTGATTCCAGTATAGGTTCTTGACAATTCACAGATCTCTTTCCTCCCTTACAATATTGCTCAAAATCCCCGTTAATTTGTCATATTTTACTCTATGATAAAACTCAATTTCCTCACATTGCTCCACTTTTTCTTTTGCATCCCTTATTTTTCTTCTGATTCCCATGTTTATCTTCCTGTATTCCGTTGGGTTTCCCTTATTTAATATTTTTTCCTCTATCAGATTCAGGATCCATGACTACCTGTCCTTTCTCTTTTGTTTCGTGTAATTTTCTTTTATTTGCTGTACAACATTCTGGATTCTGTTCAATTCTAAATGGACATTGTTACTTGTGATGTATTCTGTGTTAATTGCCAAGTTGAGTTCTGTTTGTATATTCTGCTTTTCTATCAGATCTTTCATTTTCTCAAATTGTAGATCTGCTTTTTCTTTCTCTTCACTCTTTTCATTCTAACTTTATTAACTCCTACAATCAGTGGGTCATAGTTTACATCTGCTCCATGGTATGTTTTTACTGATGTGCAACTGTTCCTGAAACATTCATTTACTAGTATGAAATCAATCTGGTTTCTCACACATTTCCCAGTCCGTCCATTGGGGACTTCCCTGTATACAATCTTTTAGGTGGAAGTTTAAACCAGGTGTTCAGAATCACTAGACAAATTGACACCGCAAAATTTTCGAGATCATCACCTCTAGAATTCCTCTCTCCTAGTCCAAATGGTTCTATCATGTCTAATCTTATACCTTCCCCTACTTTCAGATTAAATTTCCCATCAGAACTGTCAAATCATATTCCATTTATGTTATAATAAAATTCTTCTCTCTTCATTTTACTTGTCCAGTGTAGGAGTATACACTTGTATTATACTTATACCACTAGGGCTACCACTCAATTGCAACATTATACAGACTGATAGAGGTATGAAACTTTTGAGACATCTTACTAGTTTCGCTAATAGTATTAAACAGACTTCATGTTCATGCTTCCTGTACGCTCTTCCTATGTCAATTTACGTAAATGTCTCCCGTGTTCGGGCATTACATCTTGCTAACTCCATATAACAACACACTTGTTAGAAAAAACTATAAACAAACATTATGTATTGCAAGAATCCACAATAGGTTTGATTCCATTTCCCTTCCACATAGATGTTCTGAGAAAACTGTTTGCAGAAGCATCCTGCCCTGATATGAAGGACATCCAACCCAAGATCCTTCCCAACTCCCCTACAGTGTTGTGTTACTCTGTAATCTGCCCAACCTACTAGCCCATCCCTAGGCCACTTCCACTCACAACCCCTTGCCAAATGTGTCACACCTCTATGCTAGATCCAGGTATAAGACCTGCCCAGTCTGCCCAATATGCCCACACAGCACTTCCTACTCCAGTTATGTCACAGGTTTATACTACCCCATCAGAGGCCAGGCCACATGTGAAAGTGGCCCTATCATATATTAACTATGCTGCTACCACTGCACAGCATTTAATGTGTATGACAACCAATAAGCTGCCAATCAGAATGAATCACCACAGCCAAACTGGGGCCAAGAACAAAGGTTGCCACAAGTTGCCACAATATGCAGCTGAACACAAGCACACTGTGTGTGTGTGTGTGTGTGTGTGTGTGTGTGTGTGTGTGTACACTTTAGCTTGAGAAGAATGATTTCTGCCTCTCAGAAGAGTGATTGTAGTGGAACGCAATTATATAATCACCTTACAAAAAGAATGGTCATCCAAACACGCAAAACTGGATGGATGGAGTGACTGTGTCTGACTGGCTTAAATGGACCAAAATACAAGGTCATCACTCCCTTAATCCTTTGTCTGTCAAGCTGATAATAGTCCCCGGAGATGAAATACATATAAGACAAATCCCAATGTACTAGATAGTACCTGAGAATCAAAAAAACCTAGAGATACAAATAGTTCAAATGGCTCTGAGCACTATGGGATTTAACATCTGAGATCATCAGTCCCCCCCAAGATACAAGCCAGTAGAAGTAAGAGAGTAGTGAAAGGTGATAGAGTTGCAGCTGGAGGCCCTGGGACACATTATGTAGCTGGACACACACCCTCTGCATCCAACTGGTGCTTCCACACCTTCCATTACCACAAGAAGACTAGCTACACAGTATTACATCAACGAGGAAAGCCATGACTGAATTTCATTGTTAATAACAAAATGGGAAAGTGTTAACAACGAAAGGCAATAGTACGGTATTTAGGCATGGTGAGAGGACCCACAGACCTGGAGGCGGCAAGGCTAGCTGCCCCCAGATGACAGACAACTGGATTTGATAACAAGCTAAAAGCAATAAGCTATAAAGGCACAAAGAGGGCTCAGTGTACTTCTGACAATGGGGTCCTTGATAAGGATTAAAATTAAAGTTAATACGCAAACAGCACTTCTGGTTAGAGAGAGAGAGAGAGAGAGAGAGAGAGAGAGAGAGAGAGAGAGAGAGAGAGAGAGTGTAGGACGAGAAGGAGAAAGAGAGAGGGCCTTCTGGTGGGGACAGAATACGAGGGGCATTTGCAAAGTCCGAGAGATGGCACCACTGGCACGTATCGAGGTCATGATTAGTTAGTAGCATCTCTGGAAAGAACACACACCAAGTTTCAGCCATAATGGACTATTTCTTTGTGTTTGGCATTTGTATGAATCAAAGAAGTCGAGTGATTGTCAAAAAAATGGACGAAAATGAATTTCATGTAATGATTAAACATTACTTTATGAAAGGTAAAACACCTCAGGAGACTGAAGAAAAGCTTGATAAACATTATGGTGACTCTGCACCTTCGATTAGAACAGTTTATAAGTGGTTTCAAAATTTTCAGAGGGGCCATATGGGCACAAGTGATGCTGAACGTTCTGGATGCCCTGTGGAGGTTACAACTCCAGAAATCATTGATAAAATCCATGATATGGTGACGGATGACAGAAGAGTTAAGGTGTGTGAGATTGCCAGTGCTGTGGGCATCTCGAATGAATGGGTACATAACATTTAGCATAAACATTTGGACATGAGAAAGTTACCAGCAAGATGGCTTCCGCAACTGCTCACGCTTGACCAAAAACGAAATTGTGTGAAGTGTTTCTTTACAGACAAATGGAAAAACTAGTAGTAGCCGACCTCGGGGAAGATCAGTTTGGATTCCGTAGAAACACTGGAACATGTGAGGCAATACTGACCCTACGACTTATCTTCGAAGAAAGATTAAGGAAAGGCAAACCCACATTTCTAGCATTTGTAGACTTAGAGAAAGCTTTTGACAATGTTGATTGACTGGAATACTCTCTTTCAAATTCTAAAGGTGGCAGGGGTAAAATACAGGGAGCGAAAGGCTATTTACAATTTGTACAGAAACCAGATGGCAGTAATAAGAGTCGAGGGACATGAAAGGGAAACAGTGGTTGGGAAGGGAGTGAGACAGGGTTGTAGTCTCTCCCCGATGTTATTCAATCTGTATATTGAGCAAGCAGTAAAGGAAACAAAAGAAAAATTCAGAGTAGGTAGTAAAATCCATGGAGAAGAAATAAAAACTTTGAGGTTCACCGATGACAGTGTAATTCTGTCAGAGACAGCAAATGACTTGGAAGAGTAGTTGAACGGAATGGGCAGTGTCTTGAAAGGAGGCTATAAGATGAACATCAACAAAAGCAAAACGAGGATAATGGAATGTAGTCGAATTAGGTCGGGTGATCCTGAGGGAATTAGATTAGGAAATGAGACAGAGTAGTGAAGGAGTTTTGCTATTTGGGGAGCAAAATAACTGATGATGGTCGAAGTAGAGAGGATATAAAATGTAGACTGGCAATGACAAGGAAAGCGTTTCTGAAGAAGAGAAATTTGTTAACATTGAGTATAGATTTAAGTGTCAGGAAGTCATTTCTGAAAGTATTTGTATGGAGTGTAGCCATGTATGCAAGTGAAACTTGGACGATAAATAGTTTGGACAAAAAGAGAATAGAAGCTTTCGAAATGTGGTGCTACAGAAGAATGCTGAAGATTAGATGGGTAGATTACATAACTAATGAGGAAGTATTGAATAGGATTAGGGAGAAGAGAAGTTTGTGGCACAACTTGACCAGAAGAAGGGATCAGTTGGTAGGACATGTTCTGAGGCATCAAGGAATCACCAATTTGGTATTGGAGGGCAGCGTGGAGGGTAAAAATCGTAGAGGGAGACCAAGAGATGAATACACTAAGCAGATTCAGAAGGATGTAGGTTGCAGTAGGTACTGGGAGATGAAGAAGCTTGCACAGGATAGAGTAGCATGGAGAGCTGCATCAAACCAGTCTCAGGACTGAAGACCGCAACAACAACAACAACAAGATCAAATAAGGCAGAAGGGATAGATAACATTCCATCAGAAAACCTAAAACCATTGGGGGAAGTGGCAACACAATGACTATTCACATTGGTCTGTAGAATGTATGAGTCTGATGACATACCATCTGACTTTTGGAAAAATATCATCACACAATTCCGAAGGCTGCAAGAGCTGACAAGTGCGAGAATTATCACACAAGCAGCTTAACAGCTCATGCATCCATGTTGCTGACAAGAATGATACACAAGAATAGAAAAGAAAGTTGAGAGTGTGTTAGATGAGAATCAGTGTGGCTTTAGGAAAGGTGAAGGCACCACAGAAGCAATTCTGACGCTGTGGTTGATAGGAATCAAGACTAAAGAAAAATCAAGACACGTTTATAGCTTTTGTCGACCTGGAAAAAGTGTTCTACAATGTAATATGGTGCAAGATGTTCAAAACTCTGATAAAAACAGAAGTAAGCTATAGGGAGAGACAGGTAATATACTATATGTACAAGAGCCAAGAGGGAATAATAAGAGTGAACGACCAAGAACAAAGTGCTTGGATTAAAAAGGTGTAAGACAGGGTTGTACTGTTCAATCTGTACATCGAACAATAATAATGGAAATAAAAGAAAGGTTCAGGAGTGAAATCAAAATTCAAGGTCAAAGGATATCAATGACATGATTCGCTGATGACATTGTTATCCTGGGTGAAAGTGAAGAAGATTTACAGGATCTGCTGAATGGAATGAACAGCCTAATAAGTACAGAATATGGAATGGCAGTAAATCGAAGAAAGATGAAAGTAATGAGAAATAGAAATGAGAAATGCGAGAAACTTAACATCAGAGCTGATGATCAAGGAGTAGATGAAGTTACAGAATTCTGCTACCTAGGCAGCAAAGCTGACTAGCACTGGCAAAAAGGGCATTGCTGGCCAACAGGAGTTTACTAGTATCAAATATAAGCGTTGATTTGAGGATGAAATTTCTGAGAATGTACATTTAGAGCATAGACTTGTATGGTAGCGAAACATGGACTGTGGCAAAACCGGAACAGAAGAGAATCAAAGCATTTGAGATGTGGTGCTACAGACGAATAGGAAAAATTAGGTGGACTTATAAAGTAAGGAATGAGGAGGTTCTGTGCAAAATTGGAGAGGGAATGAGTATGTGGAAAACGTTGACAAGGAGAAGGGACAGGTTGATAAGACATCTGTTAAGACATCAGGGAATTACTTCCATAGTATTAGAGGGAGGTATAGAGAGCAAAAATTATAGAGGAAGACAGAGATTGGAATAAATCCAGCAAGTAATTGAGGACATAGCCTGCAAGTGCTACTCTGTGATCATCTCTCTTTATTCGTAACTATCCTACAGCTGTCCAAAGAGTGGATGTGAGGTCACTGTATTTGATTTACACCTCTCAATGATAGCGGCAACCTCTCTTCTGATGTAACACAGAGCAATCCCAGCGAGACACTGAACACTTTGTCCACGGGGGTTGGCCTTAGGCAGCCTGTAACTATACTACAGCTGTCATTTAAGGCTAGGGAGACTGTTCTTTTGAGTTCTCCATCGGCTGAGATTTCCTTGGAAGCAAAAACACACACACACACACACACACACACACACACACACACACACACACACACACACACAACGCCGATTCTGTGGGAGTGCTGCAGTTATCCTCGTCAGCGCATACTCGTTAGCCAGGTTGTAGATTTTGTGCAGTAACACTCTGTGGTTTACAGTGTCAAAGGCCACTGAAAGGTCAACAAAAGCTACACCTGATATCTTCCTCTGCTCACAGCCATCTTCTATGAACTGAGAAAGATAAAGGATTTGTGAGGTGCAATTCTTGCCTAGTCTACAGCCAGCTTGTTGCGAGATAGGAAGTGGATCAACTACTGCAGTTAAGCGGTGAAGAATCATTCTCTCTAGGATCTTATAGAGATGGCAAAGGAGAGATATTGGCCTGAAGTTCTTCAGATCTGTTGGTGATTTTTCAGATTTTAGTATCGCATCACACGGGCCTTGCGCCATAATTTAGAGATCTTGAAAAAAAGCCAGGCAGTGGTTATACAGGTTTAGGGACCAGTCTTTGGTTGTGGTGCCACAATGTTTAATTTGCTCTACACAAATATCGTCTAATCCTGCTGCCTTGCCATTTTTACATTTGTGAATGGCTTCTTCTAATCCACCTAGGTTGAATGGTCTAGTCAGGTTATTATCCTGAAATTATTCCTTAAACTCTAATTTCAAGTCTGATTTTTTGATGGGAGATCATAGTTCAGCATTCTCAAGAATCTGTGTAGCAATTTCATTAGGAGTGATGTTAGCATGATCGGCATATTTGGTTGGATCATTAATTAGTTTTCTCACCAGTTTCCAGGCCTTCTGGCTACTAATTGAAAGATCTGTTTCCTCCATTAAGTTTCATCCGTCTTTATCTTTTGTTTTCTGCTATGCAAGACATTACTTCTTGACCAGCCAAGAGGGTTTGCTCATTGAATGGATCTTGTTCAAAAAGCAACAAGTATTTATTCATTAGGGCTGCTGACTCGGTTGTTAATTCAGAGAGGTGTTGTGTTCTGCAGCCCCGTGGCATAGATGACCATGATACCTTCTTCACTCCATCCAAAAACTTATCGCAATTTTCTGGTGCTCCCTGGAGGTCAGTTACAATTTTATCCAGGTTGGAACTAAAAAGCTCCCTGTTAGCCTTACGGAAGTTTTATCTTCTGCAGAATGGAATGGTTCTTTGTTGGGATATTGCAGTAACTTGGCACATCACAGGGCAGTGTTGAGAAATGGGGGGGGGGGGGGGGGGGGGTGGCAAACTACCTTAACGCACTGTTGGCCTATGTGCTCACTTGCGAATATTGGATCTGGGTTAGATCTACATTTCGGACATGCACTGTAGAAAGATGCGGGGACTTTACCATCATCGATGAGAGTTAGTTGGAAGGTGTCAGACCATTTCAGCACTACTTCTCCGTTGTCATCATCTTGTGAGTAGCCCTAAACAATACTGTGGTTGCTGAATTCTCCAACCCTAAACTTGGTTTGGTGTTTGTTGAAGTTCTCAGGAGTTACAAAATAGAACTTCACTTTAGGTGGTTTGTAGATAGGCAATATGATGCAGTTATTAAGTTCTACTGTGAGTATTTCAGTATAATTGTGTTTAGAGATGGATGTAGACATAACATGGAGGTCCGGTTGTACAAATAAGGCACTTCCATATTGTTTATGAGGTCTTTCATCAACAAGTCTCATTCCAGGTATTTTGGGGTGACACATTTGATCATCTCTGTGGGTTTCTTGTAGGCACAGAACACTGCAGCAGTTCGTTTGGCAGAGTTCACCCAAAAGCTCTTGTTTGGGAGATGACAGTCCCTCTACATTAAAAGTCAGTATAGTTAACCTTGGCCTTAAGAAAGGCCTATGTACAACAGATGACATCATTTGCTTGTACGTCTGGAATGATGAAGAGGTTGGCACAGGAGAGAAATTCGAGGTGGGCTGCATCAAATCATCAGAAGACTGATGACTGGAAAAGAGAGAGAGAGAGAGAGAGAGAGAGAGAGAGAGAGAGAGAGAGAGAGAGAGAGAGAGAGAGAGGGAGAGAGAGAGAGGTTTATCGGGATGGAGATGTCCACAATACAACCTACCAGGAAATGGTGGCATCCCATGCACGACTGTAAAAGACATATCCTGCTTCAAGGGTAAGCAGCAGGGCCATTACGGTAAAGATTGTCACGAAGGGCCTGGTACAACTGGAGAAAAGGCAAGGTGGCAGTATCAAGTAAAACAGGCAAATTGGTGCAGGGAAACTAACGGGCGGCAAGGCTGCACAGTCGGGCATTGTCACAGTAAGTAACACCACAGTTAGGATAAGAGACTGTGCAACAGAGAACTATGTTCTAGTATTATTTTGTATTGAACTAAGAAAGTACTTTACGTTATTGACTGATACAGGAGCACAGTTGTGCTTGTTAAAGAGAATAAATATTCCAGTGAAGAGTGCAATTAAAGCAGAAAGGCTTTGATTAAAAGGCGCAATGAGCGAAGTGGTAAGCACAATAGGTACAGTGCAAATAGACATTCCCTATGATGGACTGATAGGTAGAAACTTCCTAACAGAGCATAAGGTCAAGTTAGACTGGGGGGAAAGTTGTACGACTACAAGGGCGAGAAATACCTTTAATAGTAGAGGAAGAAACGAAAGGTTATGAGTTCAAAACAGAAAGAAGAAAAGGTTATGTTTTTAAGAGTGGAAGGCAAGATGCCTGGGCAGAGCGTAAAAGAAATAGTTATCCCAAGACAGGAAATTGCACAAGGAGTGCATGTACCTGCATCAGAGAACAGACTTCAGCTGCAGAATGTCAGATTACTGGCAGAGGAACTGGAACAACTAGTAAAAATACACAAAGTAAAAAAGCAGAAAGGAAGTCATGAGCAAAACCGAAAGTCATGTTAGTACCTTAAGGAAACAGCTAAAAGTAGAGCATTTAAATGCTGAGGAAAGCAGCATGTTGGTGGAAGTGTGTACTGAGTATGGAGACATGTCCCATCTAACATCAGTGGTCTTTTACCACTGTAAATCTTCGTCCATATATGTATGGTCGGAACTGTTTCACCACATATACTATAGCCAACAATTCCTTTTCAATAGTGCTATAGTTAAGGTCCACTTTATTCAGTGCTCTTGATGCATATGCAATGGGCAAGTCTTCTCTAGCTTTCTTTCCTTGCAACAACATTGTCTCTAAGGCTGCATTGTCATCATCTATTATGGCAATAAATGCTTTCGTAAAATCTGGGTAGTGAAGTAGAGGTGGATTTATCAATTTCTCCTTCAGCTCTCTGAACACATTGTTCTGTCGCTTGTCCCATTTGTACCCACTCCTTTCTTTAACGGCTCATGGAGTGGCTTTGCAATTTATATGAAGTGTGCAATAAATCACGGTAATACCCTATCAACCCTAGAAACCCTTTGAACTCTCATTGTTCTTGGCTGTGGGAAGAACTTTTATCTCTCCATGTTTGCCATGTCTTGTCGGTAATACAATGACTTAGGAAGATTACTTCCTTCTTCAGAAAATCACACTTGTCCTGTTGCAGTTTCAAGTTATGCTCTCGCAACCTGTCAAAGATTTCATGGAGCTTCTCATTATGCTCCTGCAGCTTTCTTCCATTGTACACTATATCATCTAGGTAGACAGTGTTTAACACCATGCAAACCTGCCAGGACTGTGTTCATCAGTCGCTAGAAACATCCTGGGGCTCTCTTCAGTCCCATAGGAATTCTCTTATATTCATAATGCTGATAATTTAAACTGAACGCCATTTTTCCTCTCCTTCTCATCCGTCAATATTTGATGGTATTCAATTGCAAGATCAAGCGTGGACAAGTACTTTGCTTGCCCTAATTGATCCAAAATATCGGAGACATCAGTACTGAAATGCATCGCCTACAGTAATATCATTCAACTACCCATAGTCCACTATGATTCTCCACTTTTGCTTGCCAATGCCATGGTGCATTCCAAGCACTCTTACTTTTGACAATTATATCATCTTTCAGCATTTGTTCAATTTGCTCCATTAAAACTTTTTTTTTTTTTTTAGCTTCAGGGATTCAATACAGCCTGTAATGTACTACCTTCACTACATGCTTCAGTGCTATCAGTATTTTGTGCTGCACTGCGGTTATATATGACAATGATCACTTTATATCACATAATTTGTTACCAAATGTACATCCCGGCTTTAGACGTCATTTAACAACTGAAAATGCTATATTTATTTTCTCTGTGAGGTACTGGATGGGTTAAACAGAAGGTTTCAAATGCTAGGAATATTTTTTGATTTCACTACGGCGTTAGATTGTGTTGATCACAAAATATTGCTCCAGGAGTTGGAGCATTATGGAATATGGAGAGTAGCTCAAAAATGGTTCACGTCTTACTTACAGACAGTAAAAGGTCATTATTCACAGTGTTGAGAATGGCAGTGGTGTGGGGTCTGAGTCGGCTTTGGTCAAATGGGGGGGGGGGGGGGGGGGGGGGGTCCCAGGGATCAGTGCTGGGGCCACTCCTGTTCCTTATTTATATAAATGATATGCCCTCTAGTATTAAGGGTAGCTCTAAAACATTTCTGTTTGCTGATGAGACTAGCTCAGTGCAGTTCAAGACAAGTTCATGGCTTGCAGAAAATTAACTAACGCTAAATCACAATAAGACTCAGTTTTTATGGTTTCTAACACACAATTCAACAAAACCAAATGTTTAATTTCACTGAGTGGGCATATGATAAGTGAAACTGAACAGTTCAAATTTCTAGTGTTCAGAAAAAAACTATCGTGGGAAGGCCACGGTCAGAATCTTGCCCAAAGACTTAATGCTGCCATTTTTACTATTGAATGGTATCTGAAATAAGTGATCGTTCAACATGAAAATTAGTCTACTTTGCTTATTTTCATTCACTTATGTCTTATGGTATTATATGTTGGGGTAACTCTTCCCATTCTAAAAAGATATTTTTGGCTCAGAAATGGGCGGTTCGGGCAATAAGTGATGTAAGTTCGCGAACCTCTTGTCAAACCCTGTTTGCTAGTCTGGATATTTTGACACTGTCCTCTATATATATTCTTCACAGTCATTTCTTGTTAACAATATGAACTTATTCCCAAAAATAAGCACCTTTCACTCAGTTAATACTCGGCAGAAATCCAACCTGAGTTTTGATTGGACTTCCTTAACTCTTGTGCATAGAGGTGTGCAGCATACTGCTGCACTCATTTTCAATAAGCTACCACAAGAATTCAAAAATCTTAGCAGTAATCCATACACTTTCAAATCAAAACTGGAGAGTTTCCTCATGGGTCTTCCTTCTATTCTGTTGAGGAGTTCCTTGAAAAATTCAGCCGATTCTCATGTTATATTGTTGACTGCATTTACTGAAACTTATAGCTTGACTTTCTTTGGGTACATAAACATGTTTTTTTTTATCTTTTATTACTTTTATGTTGTAATTTCATGTACTGACACATTCCATAACCTTGGAGATTTGCTCCTCAATATGGTCCTACAGAACTTGACGTGTAAATAAAAAAAAGATAAATACGTGACTGTGCACACAGTCCTTTGCATTTTTATCAACATTTGATCATGAAGAATGTGAAGCAAAATTGTTGCAACCGGTGAGAGAAATTCCAAAAGATTGTGTGCGAAGAATAGTCACACTAAATCAGAGCACATGGACGCATCTAAACAGCAATGAATGGTTATATGTAGCTCCAAAAGAAGGATTAACTGTTTTGTGTGGGAGTGAAGCTCTGAAGGACCTAGTAATGAAGGGTATAGGCAAAATAAGTTTTTATAATAAATGCAAAGGTTACAGAACACGAGTTTTTGTACAGACAAACAGAGTGATCCACAGTAACATAATAAGAAAGGATATAATTCCACTGATAAATTTAGAATTTGATTGTTGCACTGTCATGAATGATGAAAAAAAAACATTACAGTGTTTAATTTAGATTTACCTTTAGAAACTGTAGTAACACAATTGGACGATTTACAAATCACAGGCAAACGACTGGACGATGTCCAGAAAATGGCAGATACATAGGAGCAAAGTTTGAAATACTCTTGGTATCTTACACATTATTCAATAACTGCTTATGTAACAGAAACACTAACCATCCTAATTATAGTAACATGATGTTGTAGGCAGTGTAAATGTTGCAAGGAATGTTTTAACAATATGTGGAAAGATTTGCATAAGAAACACTACTGAGAACCAATACACCAAAACCAGTTTGGCTAGGAGACAGCTCCATTGAGACTGAAGACGTAATGATTAACGGAAGGTGTGCAAAGGACCAAAACGAGTCAATATCATTTAGAATTAGATGTTAAAATGAAAGAAACTTGTAAAATATTTAAGTAAAATGTAACTGTTAAAATTAAAGTTGACAAAACAAGTGAAATAAATGTATCCATGCAAAACAATTGTAAATTATGGAATAAAATGTCAATGTCAATGATTAATATCACAGAATTGATGTAAACTATCAATGTTTTACTGTTTTAATGCAAATATTTTAACATCAATGTGCTGATGTAAAATGATTCAACCAATATATGTAATGGAAGCAAAACAAATGTAAAATCTGTAATGTATTTTATCAAAGGTGAATAAAAAGATTTACAATTGACCCTACTCTGACGAGTAACACCAATTCTGAAGGCAGGGGAGGTGTTATATCCACAAGGAAAGCCAAGTCCAAATTGTGTTGTTAATAACAGAATGGGAACTGCTAATATCAAAAGAGGCAGCAGTAAGGTATTTAGGCATGGAAAGAGGTGCCACAGACTCGGAAGCAGGCTGGTTGGCCAACACCAGGCTGATGGACAGCTACATTTGATAACGAGCCAAAAGCTAAAAAGGCACAAAGAGGGCTCTGTGTACTTCTGACAATAGGGTCCTTGATGAGGACTGGAATTAAAGTTAATAGGCAAAAGCACTTCTGGTTAGAGAGTGAGAGCGTGGGACAAGAGGGAGAAAGAGAGAGGGCCTTCTAATGGGGACAGCACTATGTCAAGACAAACTACTAATACCGGGCTTAGGGCGCAGTGTGAGATCATATTGAGAGACGCATCTCTACCCCTCCACTCAGACTCTCAAAAACCACTAAAGAATAGTGCACATTTACAGCCAATAAGGAGACAAGTAGCCCTTGACATTATGTCATGGAGTAGCCAGTACGGCTGAAGGTGACAAGTGAACAAAATACAGCAGCAGGACACTCTGGGAGAGAGGAGATCGATATGAGAGCACTAGAGAGAAGTTGAGGATGTTGTTGTTGTGGTCTTCAGTCCTGAGACTGGTTTGATGCAGCTCTCCATGCTACTCTATCCTGTGCAAGCCGCTTCATCTCCCAGTACCTACTGCAACCTACATCCTTCTGAATCTGCTTAGTGTATTCATCTCTTGGTCTCCCTCTACAATTTTTACCCTACACGCTGCCCTCCAATGGTAAATTTGTGATCCCTTGATGCCTCAAAACATGTCCTAGCAACCGATCCCTTCTTCTAGTCAAGTTGTGCCACAAACTTCTCTCCTCCCCAATCCTATTCAATACCTCCTCATTAGTTACGTGATCTACCCATCTAATCTTCAGCATTCTTCTGTAGCACCACATTTCGAAAGCTTCTATTCTCTTCTTGTCCAAACTAGTTATCGTCCATGTTTCACTTCCATACATGGCTACACTCCAAACAAATACTTTCAGAAACGACTTCCTGATACATAAATCTATATTAGATGTTAACAAATTTCTCTTCTTCAGAAACGCTTTCCTTGCCATTGACAGTCTACATTTTATATCTCTCTACTTCGACCATCATCAGTTATTTTACTTCCTAAATAGCAAAAGTCCTTTACTACTTTAAGTGCCTCATTTCCTAATCTAATTCCCTCAGCATCACCAGATTTAATTTGACTACATTCCATTATCCTCGTTTTGCTTTTCTTGATGTTCATCTTATATCCTCTTATAACCTCTTTTCAAGTTGAGGATAGTTTGCCCAAAAGGTGCTGCAGGCTAGCAGCTGGGAGAGCCTGAGTTCATTGCAGAGTTTGCAACTTGAGCTGATGGGCATATAGGCAGTAGCTGTGGGACTGAGTTAGTTGTGTGGATCACATTCTTCGAGCAGGTGGAACGGTGTTGATCATTTCACTGTTTCTGTATCAGACTTGGCCACTCATTGGAAGCATCTCAGCCAGAGCAGTTAGGATTCATTCATTGTAGTTTTTAATAAACCTCAGATTGTCAAACATTCCTGGAGAGTTACTTCAATTACCTCACAGTTTTTCTACCTTCACACCAGAGAGTGTAATTCCTTAGCTAGGTTTAAAGTCTCCCTCTCATTACAACCAACCATCTAATCTGTGTTTACAAACCATGTCACTCAACCTCAAGCAAAACCTACACTTGGGACATGACAATGGACAAGATAAAATCCCAAGAAAAAGAACAATGACAAAGAGTCTGTCAAACAACATCACATATAAAAGAATAAGAAGAGTTAAAAAGGTGGGCAAGGCAGGGCAGGAGGCAGGTTGGACCACCAAGCTAGGGCAGCCATGTGCCTCTTGGGTTGGAGCAGATAACAGAGCACCCCTCCAATCTCTCAAGCATTGAATAAAAACCACTTTCATGGGTAAAATGTGGAACCACATCAGCCACTTTGGCACTGTCCATTAGCATGAGAAGTAGTGTGCCAGGAAATTTAAGGTTTTGCCATAAGGCAGCCAAATTAGGGCAGTTCAGTAGAATATGGGCCATAATGAGATGGGCAGTACAATGAAACTGCGGCGGATTCTCACGTCATAGGATGTGATCTTGGGTCAGGCAAGTGTGGCCAGATGTGAAGTCAACAAAGAACAACAGATTCCCTGCAAGAAGCACAAAGGGAAGACTACCACATGGCTATGGTCTCCTTTGTGCTTTGCAACTCATTCAGGGGAACCAGGGCACATTAATCCACATCCCAAGCCACCAATAAGTGTCAGCGTACAGTTGATCGGAGATCAGGTTATGGTACCCCAATCTCCAAAGTCAACATCCTGGTAGCCAAGTTGGCCAATCTGTCAGCATGTTTATTCCCTGAGATCAAAATGTATCCAGGGGTCAATTCAAAGACAGCCAACCATCCAGTGTGGAGGACATTGTACAAGAGATCCTGGATAGCCAAAACCAGTAGTTGTCGAGAGTAGCACTGGTTGACAGTCCAAAGACTATTGAAGGACTCACATGTGCAACAATGAAGGTGGCTAAGGGCTCGAGCAATGACCACCAATTCTGCAATGAATACACTGCATCTGTTAGGCAGGGAGTGTAATTAAATGCATTTTGCATGTGTGTAGGCAAAACTGGTTCATCTGTCGACCATACGGCCATCAGCGTATGCCATGTCTGAGCCTGGAAATGCATCGAGGACCTCCAGAAACAGACAGCAAAAAATTATAGGCTCTATTAAGTCTTTTGGTCCAAAGGAGAGGTCAAGGAAGATCCGAGGACAAGGTACACACCATGGGGGCACACGCAATTTCTCCCTGATGAGGCGACAGTGCGCAAAGATGGAGTTCAGAGAAGAGATTCTGTATGTGAAATGTGATTGACTCCAGACCTCGGCCTCTGCTGTGGGAGGTAGATATCACTACCAGAATAAAGGACATGGTAGTTTGGATGCTCTGGAGAGCAACAAATGTGTATTGCATAGTTGAGCAGCAATTGTTGGTGCCTGATCTATAGGGGAGAGATGCCGGCCTCTGCAAGCAGGCTGTTCACAGGCATTGTCCGCAAAACCATATTCTGCAAGTTTGATCCCACAATGTGTTTTGGATCCAGCATCCGCAATGCTGAGGGCGATGCTGAGCCATATGCCAGGCTCCCATAATCAAGACATGACAGGAGCAAAGCTTTGTAGAATTGCAAAAGTGTAGAGCAGTCTGCACTCTTGATAGTCTTACTGATACAGTAAAGAGCATTTAGGTGTGACTAGCACGTTTGGTTAAGTTGGCAAAGATGGGGAAGCCACGCCAACCGGGCATTAAAGCCCAATCCCTAAAATGGTAAGACTCCGCCACGCTGAGCATTTGGTCCTTGAGATAGAGTTCTGGTGATGGATAGACAGTACGATGGCAACAGAAGAGCACGACACATTGTGACAGCAGAAAACCAGAAGCCATGGGTGAGAGCCCACGACTGCACCTTGTGTATGGCATCCAGCAGTTGGTGTTCAGCAACTTCCATAGTTGAGGTGCAAAAGTAGATGCCAAAGTCACCAGCATAAAAGATGGGTAACACACTAGATCCTGCAGCTGCACGTGGACCACTGATAACCACTAGAAGTAGGGGGATACTCAATACAGAGTCCTGAGGGACTCTATTCTCTTATATACAGGGAGCACTGCAGGAAGTACCAACTTGAACCCAGAAAATACAGCGAGAAAAGAAGTTCTGGATAAATATCGGGAGCTGGCTCTGGACACCCCACTCATGGAGGGTAACTAGGATGCGGCGATGCCATGTGGTGTATCTATAGAGCTCAAGAAAGCAATAAGTTGTTGATACTAACCAAAGCTGACCAAATAGCAGACTCCAAGAAGACCAAATTGTCATGGCGGAAACTGACCTGGGATGAAAATAAAAGACCCTGAGACTCAAGGTACTAACACAGCTGCCAAAATAACATACATCTGAGTAACTTTCAGAGAGCATTAGTGAGGCTAGTTGTGCAATAGCTCTTCATTTCAAGGGGTATTTACCTAGTTTCAATACTGGGACAATCATGCTTTCTCGCCATTGAGATGGGAACTCACCCTCGCTTCAGACATGGCTGAAAATGGCAAGGATGTGATAATGGTAATCCATTGATAAGTGTTTGAGCATTTGGCTGTGGATATGGCTCGAAATTGAAGTGGTGCCTGGGCAAAGCGCTAGGGCGCTGAGGAACCCCCACTCTCTGAACAGAGCATTATAAGGCTTCAGTTGACATAGTAAAGAAAGTGCATAATGAGCATGATGAGAAACAAAAAGTTTGGCAACGGCGCCTGGATCAGTGTAGACATCAGCATTCACAGAGATACCAGATATGCCCGCGGGGTACTGGTGTCCCCAGAGACATCAAATCTTCACCCAAACAGCAAAGGAGGAGTACGTGGCCCAACAGTAGCAACATGTCACTCCCGGCATTTTGATTTCTGTTGTTTTATGAGGTGGTGAAGCTGGGCACGGAGCCATTTAAAGGCAATGAGATGCTCCATTGAATGATGTCACTTATGGCATTGGAGAGCCTACCTGCAATCTCTAGTGCCCACAGCAATTTTGGGCTTCCACCAAGATACTGTCTTCTGATGGGAGAATCACAAAGAAGAGGGGGATCGCTGAGTTAGCTGCCAACAGAATGGCTGCAGTTGTGCTCTGAACAACCATATTGATACCTCCACATGGTGAGATGCGAAGGGCAACAGCAATGGTGCAAGCATCCCAATCAACTTTTGAGGGAGCCCATTTGGATGGAGGATCAAACTGATCAGAAAATAATCACTGTCGCACAGTTCATCATGGACTCTCCAATGGATGGACGGGAGAAGACCTGGGCTGCAAATAGAAACGTCAATGGCTGAATAAAACCCATATGCCACACTGAAGTGTGTGGGAACATCAGTATTCACGGGGCGAAGATCGAACTCTGTGAGCAAAGTGCCAACTTTAATGGGGCTGATGGTCATAGTTCCACCCTACAAAGGGTTCTAGGCATTGAAGTCGCCCAGTACTAGGCAGTGCAGGAGGGGGGGGGGGGGGGGGGGGGAGCTGAGAAAACAGTGCAGACAACATGGTTTGAGACATTTCATCATCAGACTGGAGCTATGGCCACAATCCCTACAGGCTGGGCTGTTAGTGCAATGCGGAAACGTGTCCAAATCACACACATTTGTTGCACTGCATGGGAGGAGGAATGTATGGCTTGACATCACAACGATACACCATCACCTTGACCTTCTCAGGCAATGAATCACCTTCCAAGGCCAAGATGAAGGTTCCAGTATATACTCAGTTGTCTTCAGGCCTCCATTGGACACAAAGGACAAAATGCACACCTCATCACTCCAAAACAGAATGCAGCTAGTCATCAGTCTGTAAAAGGAGATCCAAGTGGAAAATGATACCCCGTGTCATATTTTTACTTTTACGGGGGGATTATAGTGAAAGGAATACCACCCAGCCTGTCGCTGACAAGCAGTGCCCGTCATTTTAATCAGAATGTGCCCACTTTTTTATTTTTGAAATCACCGCCAATCCTAGAGATTTTCAATGAAGAACAAAGGCTTTGTGGTCAAAAAGGAATCCCCGTCCATCTTGGGACAAAACAAGTACTGTGGGGAGTATTTCTCGCCCTGTCTCAGGGTCCTACATTTCTCCCATGGTATTGCTAGAGAGGGAAACATTTGCAGATCGTAGCTCTCCACATTGTAATATGTTCTATCTGTAGAAGAAGCTGCTGGGGCTGTGCAGCCACCAGTAGAAGAAAGTTTAATTTGCTTCATGTGCATATTTTCTGCCATAGTACTACCCACTCTGTGCAAGGGCTCTCCGCACGGGTGCCACCCAGCCACTGCAACGGCTACCTGGCCAGTAAACCATTTCCCAGTGTCCCCTTGCCCCAGCCATGACAGGCACATACTGTGTCTTGCGTGCTCCGTTTTGTATCTAGTACCACTGCAAGAAAGAAGGGTGCAAAGAGAGAAAGGCACAAAGGTGAAATATATGCCATACTGGTGACATTCTCTGCATGATCTGCACTTCTGTAAAATTTAGAAAAGCAGTGTCAGGTCACACCCAACAAGGGAACCTTATAATTAATAACGAAAAGGTGTAGAAAGTAAGAAAACGAGTGCAAAAAACACAAACCAGAGCCAAGCACAATCGTCACCAAGAAGACCATCCAGCAGATAGGTAGAGAGGAAAAGAGAACAATAGAAAGATAGACTTGCAGCATGGAAAGGGAAGAAGTGCTGAAAGGATTGGGGCCCCAAAGTGACCAGGCACATACTCATGAAAGAGGTGTGGGTCCTCTGGAGTCAATAAAATTAGAGTTACTGCTAATGTACCACAGTTGTTACTCTGTGAATGAATTCCTCACCAAATGAAGTGGAATTTCTATAATGTAAAATTACACATCATATTACCTCCCTTACTCTTTCTTCTACAAAAGTAATCACAATGATGGTCAATTTCATACGCAAGGTACACATTTTTAACATGCGTTATTTCATAAGTAAACATAGTTAATACAATGTTGTAAAATTCCTTCAAATAAGTTGCATTAATATTGTCAAACATATTTAACGTCAAGCTCATTATATTTGCAGTAATCAAATGTGATAAATTGTATTAACCTGCAGCAGCTGCATGGACTATATATGTAATACAATTTTGGAAATACAAGGATCTAAAAGTCAGTTAGCAACAATGCTTTGAGCCTCTGTGTACTTCAAGATGAACTGCTGGTGCACCACCTCAGTTTTTCCTGCCTTTAGTTCTACCAATGATGTTCTGGAAGAGCATTCTGGCATTCCTCTGGTAGAAAGTCAGTCATACACTTCGAAAACGACACACACGAGTTCTGTGGATCACTGCTGGAACTACAGAAGAACATAAAATAAAAGTATTTGGGAAGTTTGTAATGTGTGTCAAACTCATTTGCCACGATCATTCCAACATTGTATGCTTTCTTTCTAAAACCCTGATTACATTAGTATTTAACAGAATATATATTTTTTAAACTCAATCACAGCAAATGACGTCAATGTAATTAAAATTGTAACATAGTATTATTTTTTTCCAAATAATGATATACATATTTTTATTCATAATTTTTAATAAGGGGGTATATTTTTACTTCTGATTTGCAATTTTTAATATACATTGTTATGTAAGATACATAAAACACTCAATACAATTTTTTTTCCACAATTTATTGGCGTCCTTTGTTAGTTGAGGAAATGACAAGCCATGTAATCCAGGGAATCACTTTCATTTCTTTTTAGAGCACGACCACCAATGCAGGTTAATGTTGCAATACATGAGAAACAGTTTAATGCAGAATTTTTTTATTGATTTATCCTGTATCTGCACATGGTGTTGCAGAACCAAAATAAAATAAAGAAATAAAGATATTGTTATAGTGCCAATTGCAAAAGAAATCAAGGAGATATAAAGGTATTTTCATATAGACCCATATATCTTCAGAAATTAACTCAATAATTCAGCATTTTCTTGTAAAATTGTGATCTGCTTGCATGTCTGCAAACAAAAAAGGGTAATACCTGGTAGCGTATGCCACAGCTGACATTATGTGCCAGAATAACTATCTTCTGTTTCCACAATATGTTGCAAGGATCAACTTCTTATGATTCTTGAGCACACATTTCCACAACCTAGAAGTTCCATATAACCGAATTAAAACATGATTAATAAGCACAGAGAAAGCAATGTTCACAGCAATCAAATTACAGTATAAAAGTAGATGTATCAACTGAGATATGTGAATTATATGAAAGTCACTAGAACCATGTAAACCAAATTTAAGAAAGGGCGATACAAAATAATCATCATACCAAATTAAGAATATTAAGTCCATCCTTAATGTTATGAGTGCAAATGAATATACAATTACATGAACAAGATGATTAAAAAAATTGTTACACGAGATTAAAGTACAACACCACAGATAGTGTGTGATAATGTAACTACTACCCCTCTCATTCGGAGAGACAGCTTGCCAGTTGTCATGCCCACATAGAAAGCGACATGTTGGTTGCAGTTTATTTTGTAGATCACTTGACTGCTTTCACATGTGGCTGTGAATTTAATGGGATACGCAATGCCCGTGACTGAAATGGAATAGTAGTGGTGATTATATGGGACAGGTTTTGCATCTAGATCTGTTGCTGGGATATGAGCCATGAAGCAAGTGGTCGGGAGCAGGGGTCAATTTGGGTTGGACACATATCCTCCTGAGAGCTTAACTGTACAGCAGTCACACCTGTCTTCGACTTAACTTCTCCTCCTCATGGTGAGTATTGTTGTTATTCCATCCTCAACTTTCCACTGTTTGAAAAATTATTTTTGTGTATTGATTGTGACTACATAACTCACAATTTTGCAACAAAATCATTAAAGAGAAAATATACTGGAGAGTGAGGGTAAGAATTCCAAGACGTTTAATAAGGTTTCTGCTAAATGTACAGTTATATTATCCTTATTGCTAGCATTTGTTGAATATAAACTGTTTATATGCTTCAGATGCACTGCTCCAGAAGGTACTGTGATATGTGATTCATTCATCTCATTACGTACAATTCAAATCATTTGTTTTGATATATAGGAGACATGTCAAGGTTTACAAAAGAAACTTTTTTCTCTTTTTTAAGAGAAACACAAAAGTTTACATTATATTCTACATTTCTAAGTTACAGCTACACATGTACATAAAATAATGCAAGTAATACAATCCCTGTGTTCAGCCTGTGAAGGGTGAAGCTGACCTCAATTAATTAATCGACAGAATAACAACACTTTTCCACCAGAAGAGTAAAGAGCAATCTTTTTAGTGAACCAAGCTCCATCTTAAATATATTACTGCCTTTCATTTTATTGAAAATTTTGAACCCAATAACTCTGGTGTTTGGGCATAAAGTTTTAAACAATGTGTTGGAAGTTTGAACTTCTCTCTGTGGCAAGGGCTGTAGTTGTGGTCAAAATGGAAAGTATCTAGTGTATGTTGATTTTTATATAGGAACACCACCACCTCATCTATGTAGAGTGAGTGGATAGATAGTATTTTTAAATTTTTTAACAGTGGTCGACAGGATTCCCCCCCCCCCCTGCCCAACACACATTTATAATTACTTTCTTTTGTAATACTAGGAGCCTAGTGACATTTGCTCAATTTCCCCCAGAACATTATGCCATAACGAATAACT